>NW_023592933.1:0-29269 GCF_014839805.1 Manduca sexta
AATTTACGGGTTCGCTAAGTTTGGTACCATCGCTTACTACTTATTAGAGTTTCAGCTAGAAAGTCTGCCACGCACAAACGTAAATAAGCTTTTGCTTCTTGTTATGTGTGTTAAAAACCCGACAGTCTACAACAAAGTATACAGATTTACAAGCTCATAAGCCAAGCCCATTCATTACACTCCTCCGCACCAGAACCTGCCCATCACTTGTATGGACACCATGAAAGGGTAGTACCTCACGGTGGTCCTCTCTCGCCTTTTGTATAAACGCCTGCCGTCGTGGCGATGGTATTCTTTTAGGTCTTCTAGCTCTCCTTGAGGGTCTGGAAGATTTTTGATCAGTACATAAATCGACTCTCGTGCACTTAAATAAGTGGGCAAGTTTGAAGCGTGGCTTCCAGATAAAGTTGACAAAATTATGCTGGTTATTCAAAATATATTAAACATATCCCCTAGTATCTACTACAATAGAATCATCTGATGGGTATTGGACATACTGAATGTCCAAATGGTTTGCAACCATAAAAGATAGAGTACAACCTGTCATTTGGGATGCACTATAGTATCTGTGGCTGAAAACAATCAGGACAGGCCGGTTTTAATCTAGTGATCTTCGGTTGCCTTCCCATCCTTTCCATTTTAATACTGCATAAATATGACATACATAAATAATATCAAATCATAGGCGCAGCAAAGGGTATCATCGTCTCTTGATATACATTTACTCTACTAAAATATGTATAGCAAAAGAAATCCAATAAAGAAATATTATCGATACAATGTGGTTTGGCAACATGTCAAGATTACATTAACAAAATAACAGTATTGCTAAAGAAGTAAATAATCCAATACAATTCTGAGGAGAATTCAATACATAAATAAGCTAAAGGAATTATTGACAAGCTGACGCAGTAGAAAATGGAATTACTAAGAAATCAGATGTCGCGCGATGAATCCCTCCAACTAAAAATATTCATAAAGTGTGCGTATTTTTCTGTCTAATTTGGGTATTATAACCAAATGAAATGAATCCACAACCCAAGACATAATATACTGAATAAGACTTCATAAATTTGTATATAATATTTATTGAATTTTAATTACCCTTGATCTCTTCAAAATTTATAAGTGTAATATTATACTCACCCCAATACATACTGTCGTTAGCTCTTGCTTCAAACTTGTGATCATCTGAGGCAGTTTCAGCTATCATACTATCAACTACATTATTTATTACATCATCTTTCCCTAATCGATCATCACCCATCATCTTTCTAGCAGATTGCACCAGTTGGGTATCACCTCCTTTTTCAATAAATACCTTCAGTATGTCATCTCTGTTCATTTTTCCTTTAATTTCAGATACAAACTTTTCGATTCGTTATTATTTTGAAGTAAATAATGGTCATCTTCGGTTAATGCTTTAAAGAAATTTGTATGATTCAAGTTTGTTTGGCGCGTCACGTTGGTAATCAACTCAGCAATCTTATCTTTGTCAACGATATATTGTTCTACAGTTTTCAATCTACCATTTAGTTCTAGTATTCTTTCATTAGTTGGTGCGTTCAAAAACGCAATCAAACTGTTACCTACATCTCTGGTAATATTTTCGTCAGGATTATGAAAAGATTCCACATCTGCTAAAAATAGTAGTACCAGTAGTAAACACATCATGCGAGTGTGTTTAGAATTTTTTCTTTTATTGTTATTGAATTTTTTATTGACTGTAAAGTTATTCGTTTTATGTGAGGTTTATTTTTATCAATCGTGTCAGGGTTTTGAGATCTGGAGTGCTGTGTTGGTTTTCCATTCGCTTCGACTGATATGATATAATAGCTTTGATGCTGTTTAGATTGCTGAAGCCAACAAATATTTATTTACGTTCCATACAATCTATTTTAAGAGTGTTACCTCCTTGGACTGTTGGCCGCAAGACTTTGAAATCTAACTCTTATAGGAATGGCCTTTCAAGCAAGAGAAGTAGCGAAACGATAGCTAGTAATTAGATACACATGAGATAGCCGTACATTTCTTAAAGAACCCATAAATATAATCTTACTTATTTGCATAATAAAAAATTAAATATGGTAGAATTTATTTACCTCTGTAAATAACAGCTACACAATTATCGACCTTAAGTATAAAGTATTTATAGTACATCCCGTTTAATATCCTCTGCGGATGTGGCCTCCGGCAGAAACCTATTTACTAAAGGTTAAAGGTCTGCGCCGTCGAAGCCATTTCATCCTGGTTTCTATCTTAAATCTAGTTTAAATTTTACTAAGGTTATTTTTAGAATTTAGGACAGATTTTTTAGTACTATTTTAATATAGTTATTGGCGAGACTTGCAAGTCTCTGGTCTAAAAAAACACGTCTTCTTGCCAAGGCAATATCTGGAAGCGCAGCTAATTCTTTTACATTTTGCTGATCTGTCCCATCTTATGATAGGGCATCGTGGTACTGTGTTACCTTCGATACTTAACAAATTGTCTTACTGCTCATTTTTTACATTATACAAATTTTGTCTTTTACAGTTTTATTCATATTATAAATGCGAATTTCTGTAATTTTTTTTGGATATTTGTTAGAAATAAACGTAGAAGTCTATGAATGGATTTGAATGGAAATTGGGACACGGATAAACCATGTCCTGGATTAGCATTTAGGCTTCTTTTGTCTCGGTAATTTACTTCTATAGGAAACATTTGAAATTTTAAATTAGGTTCTATGCATCGCATACTGTGTTAAGGTTTTTTGTAATGGAAAAGTCAAATCTAGCGGGCGAAGCCACAAGCAACACCCATTTATTTCTTAAATTAACTAAAATATTCTTCAAAATAGAACACAAAGTATATACACATGCGGAAATATATAATACCAATCTTCCCAGGCTTACTTTATGTACCTATACTAGGTATGTGGTTATCAAGGTAGTAATTTTCTCCCACAAGACTTTAATCAAAGCGTGGTAAAGCAATAAGCAACGGTATAATTATGTCGACCATGATACTCGTGCTAGAGGGAAGTTAACGCATTTTAACAGAATCCACGCAATAATAAATAAGTTATAAAGCTTTATAGTTTGGTGGAAGGGGTAGTTGTCATAATATAACAATAATAGCAAACTGTGACGTCACCAAGTGACATCGGCCATAACACTACGTACGTAAGAGAGAAATAGCACGATAGCCCCACGCCCCCAATTTTGCACATAATAATATTTCTGTGAAATCAGCATCAAAATGTATTAATTTTAAAACTGATTTCACAGAAGGATTTATTGTTCGTAATATTTTCTGCTAAATATAAAAAAATCCACAAAATCAAACATAAGAAAATATCCAATATAAATTGTAATAAATATTATTCTATTTTTATTGCCATTGAAGCAAAATATGTGTGACAAGACGCATACAAATATTTTAAACGTAAATGTGTTATTTGTCATTTAAATTATAACACCGATTTTGATTTGATGAAATTGAATGTTGCGCATGCATTTCATAAACCAAATTCCACGTAAGCGAAGCCGCGAGCAACATCTACTTCGTATTAAATCGATGCCCGTAACTAATAACAGGAAATACTTTACATTCCACCGAACAGTTTCCTTTTGCGGATGTTTAGCTCTTTTACAAACAATTAAAGTACATCGAAGGGGAGGATCTAAGGAATTAATGGTGGATTAAATCGAGAATACCGTGGGAAGTTCGTTAAAGGCTTAAGAATTTATTAAATGCACTTTTGGATGAGTACTTATTTTAATTACAATCATGTGTTCTTGAAAATACCACTACAATAGGTTACTTGAACCATAGATGTAAAATAAGAAAGTGTTTGTTTCGAAAAAAATGAATATCATTGAAATTTACACGTATTATAAAACAAAGTCCCATTTTCTGACTGTCTGTGTTATCAATTTTCTCAAAATATACTGAACGAATTTTTATGAAATTTGGTGTGGAGATAGTTTGAGACCCTGGGGAGGTTATAGGCTATCCGGGAATACGTTTTATCCCGGGAAATATATAGCGGGACTTTTATCCCGGTAAACTCCTTCACGCTGACAAAGCCGCGAGCAAAACCTACATACATACATAACATCACGCATTTTATCCCCGCAGGGGTATGCAGAGGTGCAACTAGGGCACCCACTTTTCGCCAAGTATGTTCCGTCCCATGATGTGATAGGGGGCGAGCCTATCGCCATATCGGGCATAAATTCCAGACTCCGGGCTGATACTGAGCAGAAAAACCCAAATATCACTTTGCCCGACCCAGGATTCGAACCCAGGACCTCAGGGGCGCTATTGTACCGGACGTGCAATACAACTACGCCACCGAGGCAGTCAAAACCTAGTAAACCTATATTTCGGATTTCATTGCCGTTTTATATTATGATTTTCTTCCGACGTTTTGAAGACTGCAGCCATCATGGTCACGGGGCGGGAGCGGGGGACAGAGGTGTAACTCATCCGAAAAGTCAAAGTAAATAACGATTCCGAATACAAGTCCCCTTTTCAATTAATGATCTAGCGACCCCCAAGTCTACTGTTAAGCTACTAGTAATTATTGTTAGATATTATACGAAAATACTATCATATTTTTAGAAAAATATGAATTATATTGACTTGTTAAAAACTGTAATGAAATGCAAATAGGTAAAATTATTGAATTATTTACTAATAGTTTAATTACAGTTCACATTATTAATAAAGTCTACATATTTTTCATTAAGCATAACTAAAATTTAATAAAAATTCATTTGTAATCGATATTCGCTTTAAAGTCTTCATTTGTAAAGTTGTTGTATTGACTACTTGAAGCATGGAAGGGAGGCTGTCATTTTTTTATATAAAAAGCAGGTATCAGACAGCGCTCAGGTCAGTCTGGTTTGTGCAGTACTCAAAGTGAACAAATATAAGTGTATACGCTAAGGAAACTATTTTTGATTATATTGAACAAATCTCTGCCGAATTTATGAATTTAAATATCTATTACTAGTTTGAAATCTTTTATTATAAACGAAGTTTTTTTTTATTTGAGTTCAAATGAAAAACGCGTAGACCAATCGATGTAGAATTATATGCACATAATCTCTACGTGGTCAAACTTAAATATGCTTTTTAATTAAGCCTTTTGACCGTGATCTGCATAAGACTGCGAGCCCCCTAAATGTTCCGATAAATAGGTAGAAACTACTATAACATCTCATCTATCTTCAGTTAGGTCAGATAGTATATAATGAGCGCCATAAGTCGGGGTTCGATTTCAGCCCGTCGCGATAAGAGTTTATCTCGCCTGAGTGATGTTGCTCGTTACGGTTATGGGTGCCGTAATTCATGCAATAGCTTGTACAGCTTTTGCATTAATTTAATCAGAGATTTTTTGTTCGGGAAAATTATTAAGAATTGGATGTAATTAAGAATCTAGTACTTACAGAAAACATTTTAATTTATATTGCGTTCAAAGTTATGTATAACATAAAGCCGAAAATTGCTTAGGTAGTTATTGGGTGCGCGATACGACACCGTACTGAGGTTTCAGGTTTGAATCTGGGGTCGGGTAAAACGATATTGGTTTCTCTACTCAATATCAGCCCGGGGTATGGAATTTGTCCTTGATGATAGACTCGCCCCTAATCAGGTCATGGATTAGAGAACACGGCGAGAAGTGAGTCCCGCCTCCGCTTACCCCATAGATAAAGGTGTGATGTTCGTTTGTTTGTTTTGTAAAGCCAACAATAGATCCATAATTCCTCTGGCATTGTAAGTGTTTTAAGACGAAACCTGGCTAAACATAAGTTAACCCATTTACCCACCTCTCTATGCCGTAAAAAATAAATACCATTATTCTACAAACATGACGCGTCCTCTAACACTGATATCTCTAGAGACATCAAGCAATTTCGGTTTACTAAACAAGATATACCATAAGTAAATAAATCCAGTAGTGTTTGCGTAAGAAAAGCAACGCAAACCAAACCTCGGGGCAAATAGAGGAGTCTGAAGTCTTGCCGAATGTAGGGCGGGTAGTGATCGAGTTAGGTAAATGAAGGACGAATTTTTCGGTTTGTGTTTGCACTTACTATTATATTGTGGAATTGGATTATTCTCTTTTGGTATTAAGTGGCATATAATAAGCAACATTATATTTTTTTAACGGGCACTGCAAAGTGACCCCACAAGACCTGATGGCAAATGAAGTGGGGTCCTATAAAATGTCGATTGACGAGAGATGATTATCCATAGCTATGTCGGCACCGGTCGGTCCAATTATACCGGCCTGTTGGACAGGCTTATCCCGAACGCGACACAACTACGTGGGCCACTATGGCGGGTTTTAACACCAAAAAAAAAATAATAACATCTAAAGCTAATTTACACGGAGCACTGAACTGCATTCGTCATCCCGAAACATCCCGAATTAAACAAAGCGTAAAAGATGCATGCCGTGACACCTTAAAATGTTGTGCATTTAAACCTATCATTACTGTTATATTTTATTGGAGCTATTTATAATGTAACAACTACTGGTTGTCCTAATTATAAATAAATAAAAGATGCCAACCGAGATGCACTTACGTGAGATTTGCTGCAAGGTATAGCACCGAATCAGTGACCTTCGTCTCTGTTGACGCTATTGCTGTGTCCCTTATCGCTATATTTTTATTTCTGAACACATTTCTAAGGTTTAAATTATAATTGTAAAGTACTTACATATTTTGTAACCTTTTACTTAAAAATACAAATTATTTCCCATCTGTTTTATAGTTAAATGACACACGTAAAGTACTATGTCCTAGATGTTTTATCACCAACACAAAACCAATACAATCCAATCTGCCATAAGTGGCTTCGCAGGAAACATTCTGCCAACTGGATTTTGTGTTCCCATCAATTTTACGATGGCTATAAAGTGTTATCTTTATTTTAAATCTAAATCCTTACACTGATTCTGAATTTAGGGGCAAGGTTGCTGGTAGGAGATGATTCGGATTTGTGCCAACCTTGGCAGCAATCTTCTTGGTCTAAGTAGCATAGTCTGCTCAACGAGAGGTTCTAGGTTTGATGCCTAAACCTATTTTATTAAGTTCTACTGGGCGACAATAGAAAGTAGTAAATGTGTGGCGAAGACAGGAGAGTGCCACGCAGTGCTTTATTATTGAAATTGTTTATGGTGTTACTCTTTATGGGTTATTGTATCGCTTACCCTCAGACGAGCAGTATACTCGTTGTGACGAGCATGCCGCTTTTTCGCTCTGTTGAAAAAATGTAAGTTAAAGGCAGAAGGTATATAATTTATTAAATAGCAATAGTATATATTGTGATAACCTTGTAATAACTCGTTATACACCCACTCACGCCTTTTATCCCTGAAAAGATAGGCAAAGGCGCAACTGCCAGACCATGGAACCCGAAACCCAGCACTGAAGTGGTAGCGTAATACCACTACGCCAACGAGGCAGTTGTTCTAACTTTTATAAAATACCAATACCTATGTATAATATTGTCTAAACATAAATACAAATACGTCAAAAAACCTTGACTCATATTTAACAAAATAAACAAAATCTAAATTCCCATCACTCAATTAGTGTTGGTTACATGTTGACTTGCGAAGCTTTCGGCTACAAATTGAGTTAGAGTGGCCGAAATCGAATTGCGGCACATCACTACGTCCCGCGGGAAATACGGGAGATAAACCGGGATACAATCGTCGGGACGTAAGTGTGTCGGTTTGGATGCATTTTATTCGCTCCCTTGTGACGTCACACTTGTTTTATATCCCTACTTGTCAATCACACATTTTATAAAAATAAGAATTTATTATACTATGTGTTGTTAACATAGCCAGTGTAAGTAATGGGCATTATGAGAATTAACATTTAATTTCTCACGGTGACAAGCACAGTGGTGTATTTTTTTAAATGAAATCCATATGGAGTTTCTAAATTCCCATCATAAACAGTAGTTTATAATTGTTTCGCTTATTATCAGGCGAGCGGATTGATCGTAAATTGACTGCAATAAAACGAAATTGTAGATACACTGGAAAATTATCTAGTTAAAAAATTATTTATAGATAATAGAAATTTATTAAATAGAAAATTATTTAGAGATAAATACACTATAACAAAGGTTGATAGACAAAACATAGCTTAAAACATAAACGCATGAAACCTATAAGGTACTTACAAGTACGTAGGTACCCACGTGGGTAGACACAAAGAAAGGATTTATAATAAAAAGTCCTCTAAGGGAGCTAAATCACATAAATGTAGCCGTCTCTATTAAAATAGAGTAAAAAATAAATCTCGACTACAGAGGAAAATGTTTTGAAATATGAAACTAGAAAATGTTAATGAAATATCGTCAGAGGATTTTAGACAAGTTTTTATATTTTTAGTATTATGATTTAACGTTGTCGGTAATGTTTTATTTACAAAATATAATATTAGGGGTGGTACCTAAGACCCTTTTCACAAGCTTTTATGCTAATAGAAAACGAAATATGCGTGGGAATAACATATATGAGCGAAAGAATTATCCCTAGGATAAGTCATTCTTATATATTTTTTTGTTTTATTCGACCTCTATTATAGTTTATTAACCTACAACACACACCTAGGTATGTATTACACAACTACGTATAAGAAGTAAAATCATGACATCTCTTTCTCTTGTCGTAGACTAGTGAAAAATCACACCAAATTTTTAAATGCACATGCGACCTCTTTTGTGTCCATTTTGACTTAGAATATCTTAGAATATTTAATCGCCTACAACGCCATCTATCCCAAACTGCGCGAAGTTGATGAACTACAAACGTTCACGTATAAAGTTAGTTTGCAGTTGTGTACAGAGATGGCGCTACAAGAGTTTTATTAAAGCGGTAGCGTTTACTTCTAAATTATTTTCTTTAGAAGTTTACAAATTGGGTAAGCAAGATTTATGCAAAGAATGCTTAATTTATCGTTATTCGTCGCATAATAATTTTTCGGTTCGTTTAACTTTTTTATTACTTTTTAACAGTCAATTTCTACTAAATTGTTTTCAAAAAGTAGTACATTAATTTTATTCTTATATAAATTAATAAATTCCGAACATCTCGGGGCTAAATTTCGTTGAGTTAAAGCGACAAAATTAAATACAACACAATAACGCGGTAAAAGGATTAAGTTTTAATGAAATCGCCTTTAATTTAATTTGCTCGCATTATTCAATTGCGGTTAGGAAACCAGCGGCATTGAAATTACATTAAACTAGCTTTTGCCAGCTGCTCCGCCCGTGGGAAATAGTTTTCCTGGGATAAACATTTTTCGGGTATAATAAGTAGCCTATAGCACAGAAGTACTGTAGCTTTCTATTAGTGAAAAACATTTTAAAATTGTTTCAGTAGTATCTTAGGTTAGCGCTTTCCAGCAAACTCTTCAGTTTTCATTCTTTCATCATCATCATCATCAGCCGCATAAAGTCCACTGCTGAACATAGGCCTCCCCCTAAGATTTCCAGCCGGACCTGTCGAAAGCGGCCCACATCCAACGTGTTCCTGCGACCTGTATCAAGTCGTCTTTACCTTTATAAATACGAAATACGATGTAAAAAATAACTCCTTGTACAACAGTTGCTAAACAGCAAGTTTACTAACTTATCAACATTAATCATAACTTCTCATGAACAGCTAAAATCTTAGAGGAATTTGCAAGACCACTGGAACATAACCTTGAATCTTCTCGTTCTTTTTTTATGAGACAACTGTAGTCGAGCCGTTTAATTAATGCTGAGAAGACACTGTCTTTCAATTTATTGCAATTAAATATCCTCTGCTTTAATGATTTTTGGAATCGTAATTACCTACCGTCTCCTTCCAAAAAATCCTTTTTTAGTTCGAAAATTCATAATGTTCGTTGCGTTTACAGCGAAATCTGAGTAAATATAGCGTGGAAACCTGACATAATAACCATTCAAATGTATCTCAACCACATATTACGTTATAACACAAACGCTTAGCACATGTTAATGAGGCGTTTACACTCAGAACTTTCGAGAACAATATGGGATTAAATTAGGAGCGACGCCAACTTGTAAATAGCTTACGGGCCATTATTATAGTGTAAGAACAAGATATGCATTTAGAAGTAAAGGCTTGTACCACACATGTAGTCAGCAAAAATATATGTCAATTGAAAATCGTCTATATTCTTTTTGATTTTTCAAAAAATATCTTTAGGAGAATCATGAGAATGACAATATATTTTGTAAGTGGTAATACGCTACCAAAATTGTCTTTAGTGTTTATCCGACTTGATCGTGATATCGCTGTTTTTAAACTTGTGAAATTTTAAATTTCGTGTTATACGTCAAATATTTGACCCTCTTGCCTTAATTCTAATTTGACGTTTTTCAATCAACTACTAATTTATAATTGGGATATCTTGTAGTTGTTACATTATTACTAACTCAAATAATGTGTAATAATAAAAATAAACTTAAATACAAACATTCTAAGATGTCAGCGTGTATTGTAAAAATAACACCAGTATTAATATTAACTACACCTATTAGATATAAATAAATATTTTTTTTTTATTAAAATTAGCAACTAATTAAATCCAAATTAAAAGAGTTCACAATTCCCCTAGAAATTTATCATCAGCTAACGTACCAGTTCGTTTTCCTACCTTCCACTATAAAATAACTCAACTATTCGCCATTTTGCAGAAAACTCTTGGGAAATACATATATAATTTAAAATCAACATCACTCTACGAGTAGCCGCAGCTATTTTCCTCTCCGCTTGTTTCATGCCCTCAAATTCTCTTTAATCATGCCGACGTTGTGAAACAGCGTTCAGTTAGAATTATTTGCATATAATTAAGTCCCTCTGGTTTCTCTCCCTACTCCCGACTTCCGTCTCCCCTAGATTAACTATTAGTGATTTCAAAGGAATTTCAGTTTACAAAGAATTTTCTGAGATTTCATGAACATATTTCTTTGTTAGTTTTAAGTAATCAGCATGAATGATTTATTATAGATCATGTCATAGGGTACTTTTGATTTTCAATTGGAGAAAAGATTTGACAGTTTTAATTTGAAAAGATGCAAATTCTCGCTTTCAAATTAGAAAAAATACGGTTTTAATTTGAAAAAGTCGCAAGTTGTTCTAATTTGTGTGTTCTTTGGAATGAAATCCCTGTATCAGTATTTTCCGAATTAATTGTCCTTCTTTAAACGAGGTTAAAAAAAGTGTTCACCTTCCAGTAGACAACAGCTTGGCTGTCTCTCTGATATTGCAAAGTCCATGGGTGGCGGATGCTGCTTGCCATCAGGCGGCCTGTTTACTCGTTTGCCTGCTAAGGCCATAAACAAAACTGTGGTTATAGGTTATCATATCATGGAAGAGAAACAAGGTCGTCAAACTGAGAATTTACTATTACGCCTCTACTTATCCCTTTGTGTGTATAGGCGTGTGCATCCAGGATAGCTTTTTGAGCAGCAAGAGCTGCTTAGCTGCTGTAGCTACAAGAAAACCTTTCTACAAGACTATCCAACATTTTTAAAGATAATAATAGGACGCATTAAAAAAAAATCAACAAAAAAATTTGCAATTTACCCAACAACTTGTTGATACCAATTGATCATATTGCTTAAAAGAACCAAATTAACGCCTTGAGTTCTTTTAAGGTTAGATTTTTTTAAACAGAAATTAAAAATATAAGATATTGAATTTTATTTTGATCTATCAATTAATTATTTAGATTCAGTCAAATTTTCACTCTACCACCAGTTCGGGAAGTAGTATCCTTCAGAGAATAGGGAGCAAGATACTCTACTGTTGCTTATACATTTTGTATAAAATACGACTCTAATTTGTTATTTATCATACCAAAACTTTGTATATAAATAATTGCATCCACGTCCACAGCCGTTACGCCGTCGCGGAACGCGTGTCATGTTTTGTGTAATAATTTAATTCTCTGGGGTAAGTCTGAATCTATTTTCTTGAAATGTAAAACCAAGTTGCATTAATTCAAGCATTTACAAATAGTATTTTTGATGATACAAGGAAAACATTTGTTTGCCTTAATAGACTACGAGCAGACGATCTGACGGTGAATGAATTCCGTCGCCCATGGACTCCAGTAGTGTCTGAATATAAGGCCGTTTTTTTTGGCAACTGCCGAGGTTTTCGAGGTACAAGCGATCCCCCGGCTTAGTAACCACGGCAGTCCCAAGTGAAGATTTGGTGGGCCCTGCAGTTATCACTGAGGGTGCCAGCGGACGGTACGCTGGCAACTCGCAGCTATTCGGTCACGGGACCCAGGAGGAAGAAGGGAGGAGATAGAGGGAAGGAAGAGAAGAGGAAAGAGTAGGAGTTTGTTAGGATGATTGGAAGGGAGAAGGAGGGGGGATGTTTGCGAACCCTCATAGGCCTCAACGTGCATTTGGCAACCAAGATGTATACACATTACACTATGTGCCTAGAGTCGCTGCCTAATATTCCCCCGTGCATGGACGTGCATTCGGTATGAAGACCGAACGCACAAGAATTGCCTCGGGGTGGAATATAAGACCGTTATATCTATCAACACAAACAAGCATGAAGCGCAACTGGCGCATTCACTTTCCACCGTGTGTTTTCCGTCCCATGTCATAGAAGCGATCCTGTCGCCATATACAAAGAAAGAAGAAAGAAAGAAGAATGAAATAAGAGATTTAATATTGAACACAAACAGTATAACGTGCACATAGTAACATAACATAACAAGAACAAAAACATAAACACAATGGGAACCCTCATTCAACTTACTGCAGTACCAAGTCTGGAGGCATCCCGAGTGACGTACAGACACTAAGTAGGTGTATTACACAATCACATCAAGCACAAATTCCAGACTCCGGACTAATAATAATATAATATAATAATATCAGCCCTGTATTATATACTTGCCCACTGCTGAGCACGGGCCTCCTCTACTACTGACAGGGATTCGGCCTTAATCCACCACGCTGACCTAGAGCGGATTGGTAGACTTCACACATCCTCGACATTCCTATAGAGAACTTCTTAGATGTGCAAGTTTCCTCACGATGTTTTCCTTCACCATTAAAGCGAACGATAATTCGCAAAGAATACACACATGATTTTAAAAAAGTCAGAGGTGTGTGCCTTTGGGTTTTGAACCTGCGGACATTCGTCTTTATAGTCCGTTCCTCACCCAACTAGGCTATCGCCGCTTTTTTCGCCGCTGGACTGATAGAAAACCCCAATGTCCCATGCCCCACCCGAGAATCGAACCCGAAACCTTAGCATTACAGTTGTATCGTACAACTATGCCACCAAGGCAATGACCAACGAAAATATATTTATAAATCCAGACTATCGTAGTTGTTATTTGCTAGGTTAATATGGAGTGTACATCTTACACTCAGTTCATTTCTATTTATTTTCTCTTGATTACACCATTAGTCTAGATTTAGTTTATCTACGTGGCGTGGAAATATATTGAAACTAATACTATATTAAAGCAGTATTACCAGCCATGTAAACATAGTAATGGGCGAATCATATATAAATCTATTGTATTATAAAATGTTTTTGCGTTATTCTATAATTTAACATTATTATTTTTACTTTGCTTACTATTAATATTACTAGCTTTTGGTTGCAGGTACGCTTGCGCAAATGGGTTTCTGCTAGATAAAACACCCTTTATATTTTCCCTTGATAAAAAGTAGCCTATGTCCCAGGGTTTCAAACTATTTCCATACCCAATTTCATCAAAAAGCATTCGATAATTTATAAATTTATAGCGGTCAGCAATACGCGGCGAGGGATTCTGTTTTATAATATGTATGTAAAGATAAATACAAAAATTTCTGGAGTCAACTGGTGATAGGTCTCTCATATGTGAGAGTCCGGCTGGGTAGGTACCACCGCAATGTCCATTTTTGCCGCCAAGCAACAGTGTGTAGGCACGGTTGTGTTCTGGTTTGAAGAAAATTGTAGCTAGTGTAACTACTGGACATAATAAGACTTAACATCTCATGTCTTAAGATGGCGAGCGCAGTGGAATGTTAAACTTTGTAATTCAAGGTGTTGAATGGTGTCTACTGTAGATATATGGGCGGTCGCCTCGCTTACCGTCAAGCGAACGGCAAGCTCGTCTCGTCATTCAAAGCAATAAACATGTCATGATATTTAGGTCGTAAACAGAGTACATCTTAAAATAATTCAAAGGTTACTTTTATCAAGAAAAATTACGTAAATTACATACTATTACAACGATAAATTTACGCTTGAACGACGCAAACAACATATTATTACATACATATATAATATCATGCCTCTATCACATAGGGGTAGGCAAAGATTATGGATTGCCACTTTGTACGATTCTGGCATACTTCTCGCGCTTCCCCCACCTTCATCAATCTTTTCATGCATTCCCACCGGTTCAGGGTACTTTTGACCTGGTCTTTACTAAGAATGTCAGATATCTAACACTCGAAAGTTCGGTGCGGTCGACCCCTACCGTCTCTTCTGTCCACATTCGCCTTGTAAACTCTTTGCCAGTCTCTCCAAAAGCCCAAACCACCTTAGCATAACATGTTGTAAGTGTCTCATAAATTACAATTACACTTAAATTAATAAAGGTTGGAAATATAATTTCACCCACAAGGTCCATACATAAAGTATTATTTTCAAACAAGATAATTTAATCTCCAAGGTATTAAAATTACGCTGCTTAAATAAACTCGAATAAAGAATTGCAGTTAAACTAGTTTCACCAGCTAACGACGTCCATGCAAATTAGAGCTCCTTTTATTTCAAGTCCCTGATCGGGCGCTAAATTCACTATGATGTAACCCGCGGGGTTTGTAACAAGGCACGACTTATAAGTGGAGACTTTGGGAGGGAATACTGCAGAAATAGGGGTACTTTCTGGTTACTACATTATGTAGTAGTCAGGGGCGAACCAAGAGTGGGGGGAGGGGGGGCTAGACTAATTCTAATTTTGGGGGAATACGTAATTAATGAAATAATAGCCAGCTTGTCAAAAACGATGTTACCTACACGGTATAGAAGAAAAAAGAGTGTACTGAAATATTATTTATTTAATATGACAGACAGAAACAACTCTAAGAAAGTGTTAGAAATGAAATCAACAGTTTAGGTTAAGTGTTAAATACTTATACTACACTCATAAACTTTTTAAATACAAAATATCCAACGTCTAATGAAAGTTAGGGCCCTATAAATCCACGTGGCATTGAGCTGAAGCCTAAAAGCTGTAACGTAGATTCGCGGCTGGTAGTGATTTTACTACACCAGGGTGGATAATATTATAATATTAATTTTAAGCGAGCCGGCATAATTGTGTCTGGCGAGGGGTATTCATCTCTCGACAGTCGACACTCTACTTAGATAATATCAACCTACCATCATGTGCAGAGGTGTATTTTTTTAAGAAGAGTCATGGATGCGAGGTAATAAATAAAAGAGGTAAGGAAAATTAGAGATAAGTTTGGCACTTCAGAAATTTCACCATATGAAACACAACAGTTTGAGGCTTAAACACTTTTCGTTGGTTTCCATAAAAGTATACATCAGGGCGAAGGTACAAGGAAATTTTGGTCCTGTTAGTGGCACAGTATAATGTATTTTGATATTATATACTTAAAGTTTTATTTGTTTAAACACGTTAATCTCTAGCTATTGCATCAATCTTGAAAATTATTTCCCAAATAGAAAACAACATAATCGTTTTTAAGACTACCTTTTTATTTTAAAAACAAACTTTACGTGGTCGAAGCCGCGAGGAACACATAGTATAAAAATAATTGGGAGCTACGCTGAAGCGTCCGGCGCTCGATTACACACTACTCCAAGTATTTTACAAGAGCACTTCAACAGTTATTCCTACAAGAAATTCAATATTTTGAACCTCCGAACGACTTGAGAAAACCTCGCCATTGACGGAAACATCTTCCACACTGAAAAAGGTGGAAATATCAGGGGATAGATTTTAATAAATGAATAAGGAAAAGGCATGACGTCTACTTCATGGTAAAAAGAGCAACGATTTACTGTATAAAATGTGGCGATAGATACTTTCATTTATGCGTGATACTTTATTTACCATGACAAGGCACAAGTTAAAGTTAAATATCATAATTTAATAGTAGTTATGTCTTTTAAACCGATTTAACAGCTTGATACTAAATGCGTTAATTTCTAAAATGCTGATGGCATTTTGTAGAGTGTCAAATTTAACGTTGTGTCCTCTGTATATGACAACCATATAACTTACGCGTTAATGATGAGGTTACTCATATTATAGAGGAAAATAAAGCCGATTTGAAACTCCTAACGTAGGGTTAGGTTAGCTTAGGTTGGAAATATAAAAACGCTCGCGCCGAGCGAGCTGAACGAGCTCTTCATGAGTGCTATTGTCAAAATTTATTGGTGGCACGTCTCTCATATGTGAGAGTCCGCCTGGGTAGGTACTTCTGCAATGTCTATTTCTACCGCCAAGCAGCAGGATGCATGGACTGTTATGTTCCGGTTCGAATGACATTTATATTGTGTCTTGTTGTTGTAGCCAGCGTTTTACAGGACATGAGTCTTAACATCTTTGTCTCACGGTGACAAGCGTTATAATTTGTAATTCAAAGTTCTTTATGGTGTAGCCATTATTCAAGCAGCATGCTTATCTTGTCATTCAACTGTAATAAATAAAGCCAATATAGTGATAGGCTCGCTCCTATCATGAGACGAAATATCACGAAGCCTAGGACTTAAGGTTATACAAGGTCATTTTGATATCGCATTAGTAAATGAAACCACATAATTATCTACTTGGAAATAACACTTTACAACAAGTTATTTGAGCCGCAGATGTAAAATAAAAAGTGTAAATTAAGACGAAATAAATATTAATAAAAAGTATTTTTTATTTTACGCTAATGCCACTCCTATTACTCTAAGAGAATTCGTCGCAGCGGCCAATCATACTATCAGTCTAAAATAAACTCACACACACGCCATATCCGCATTAAACTATAAAATTATCAAAAACAGATAACTAAAACCAGGATTTGATCAGGACTGCCTCGGTGGCGTAGTTGTATTGCATGTCCGGTACAATAGCGCTCTGAGGTCCTGGGTTCGAATCCCGGGTCGGGCAAAGTGATATTTGGGTTTTTCTGCTCAGTATCAGCCCGGAGTCTAGAATTTGTGCCCGATATGGCGATAGGCTCGCCCCCTATCACATCATGGGACGGAACATACTTGGCGAAAAGTGGGTGCCCTAGTTGCGCTTCCTCTGCATACCCCTTCGGGGATAAATGCGTGATGTTATGTATTTACATACATAGGATTTTTAGTGAAAATATTAATTATTAAAGGATGATTTTTGGCACAATGTCAGCAAAGGTGAAGCCGTATATGGTTTCATTTAGTAACGCAATATCAAAATGACCTAGTATAAAAGATCTGTACACCTTTTCGAACACAACTTCTTATGTAAAGATTTAAATATAAACAAGTTAAAAACATAATTTAAAAGTTTAGAGTATTGGATCGACGCGACGCGTAATCCCGGATCCCGGCTCCCGGCGCACCTGCTTAAATCCCGGGACTCGACGTTTAGCGACGCGACGTCTTTATCCGTCACGTCTAAACTATTATATAAACTTTTCTAGTGGATTTAAATGGGATATTTTGGTGTTGGCTGTAAGTGAACATGTGAGATTTAACGTTGCTTTTAAATTTCGAAGAAAGCGCAGAGTTGACCTTTGAATATCAGATATATATATTTGCTAGTGGTAGGATATATGTTATATCCGCCCTGATAGCGACTACCGTATACAAGGTGTCACAACCCGCTATAGTGACCCACGTAAGTGTGTCGCGTTCTGGGATCAGCCTGTGTATATCCTGTTCCAACAGACCAGCAATATTGTGTCGACTGTCAAGGGACGATCATCTCTTGTTAGTTGACATTCTAGTAAAGCCCCCCCCCCCCCACTTACTATCAGGTGCACGGTGGTCACTGTGCGGTGCCTGTATAAGAAAAAAATACCTGATTAAAGTGTGGTGTGTTGCTACTATTAATAGGTGTGACGCTTATATCAGGCGAGCGGTTTACTCACCTTGGCATTCAATTACATCAAAGATACGGACCTGCTCAAAACTTAGACGAACTCGAAAATATATCGCATACACACACACATATCATCACGCATTTATTCCCGAAAGGGTGTGCAGAGGCGCAACCAAAGCACCCACTTTTCGCCAAGTGTGTTCCGTGCCACGATATGATAATGGGCGAGCCTATAGCCATATTGGGCTCAAAATCCAGATTCCGGGCTGATACTGAACAGAAATACCCAAAAATCACTTTTCCCGACCCGGAATTCGAACACAGGACCTCAGAGCGCTCTCGTACCGCACATGCAGTACAACCACGCCACCGAGGCAGTCATAAATACATCGCAAACAATCTATATCGTACACCTCATTTCTTTTATATAAAAAGCATTCCAAAATCCAACACTTTGATGTTATGCAAATATTTGATCAAACGTTGGCTACGTAGGTGTGGTGAATGACTACGCTGGATGGGCCATTGTGGCTTGTTTGGGCCGGTAATGAGGGACGTCCGGTAGGCGAGGCCGCGCGCCCCCGGCTGTCTGGGCTGGATTTGGTATGGTAATGACCTCCCATTGATACCCTTCATTCATGCCGATGAAGGCTTACTTTTAGCTCTAAGTCATTATGAATGGTCTGATTTGAATGGGTTAATACTATTGTCTTAAAATAATAATAACAGCCAGCATTGCTTTTGCATTTCGTATATACAAATTCGTGTGAATCTCCGTTTAAATTTATATTCGTTTACTTCAAAGGAATCCCAGATCAGGGAAAACTTTAAACGGTTTTATAGCCATATCTCCGAAATTAAATATTTGTACAAATGTGCTCATATATTGTGGTCAAATAAGTTTAACTGGAAATAAAATATTCTTGCTCAGCATTATTGACTTACCATCAGATGTTATATCATTTTTACGTCCAGCTATAAGGATACTAATACACCTGGCGCAGAAAACTGAGCATAGCGCGATTAAAGATTTACCAATCAATTTATAGATTTAGAATAAAAAATGGATTAGCGAGTGAATAAACGTAAATTACCATTAATAAAGATCAGGATGTAATGAAAGACCACAAATCTCTGTCAATATTTATTTAAAAGCAATAGCAGATATTATCCAGACTGTTAATTTTAGTGCCGAAAATCGTTTCGAGTTAACTGTTATTTATGTATTAATGTTAAATCAATGTCAGTTATAAATTAGTTTATCTTAATTTGTAGTTATATCTTGACTGCCTAGTTGGCGTAGGTGTAATGCGTACACGGTTAAAACTACCGCGCAGGTACTAAGTTCGAGTCCCGGGTCGGGCCAAAAATTGTGACTGGGTTTTTCTATTTAAAAAATTACTCAGTCGCATCTTGGAGTCAGGAAGTTGGCGGTGTGATACCTCCGTACATCGGAAAACTCGTAAAATCGTTGATCCTGCGCCTGGCCTCTTTCCAGTCATATCGGATTGCCGTCTCATCCAGCTGTGAGATTGAAGGAACAGACTACACCTGTGTATTGCGCACACACTTGTGCACTATAATATCTCCTCCATACCTAGTTGATCTCCGTTGACATTGGCCGCCGTGGCTGGAATTCGGCTAGAAGGGAGTCAGTTATAGCTTTACGAAGTCGAACGGACTGTTCAGCTAATTCAGGGGTTCGTTTAACCACCAGAGTATTTTTTTGTTGTAGTTGTTACCCAGTATGGCTAGCTAGTATGAGCCTAAAGGTTACAACGGATACATATGTCGTGAACAGTCCAATTTCCCCTCTATTCCTTTCTGAGTCCGTCCTCCCACGCTGCGGTGTATCACCATACATTTACATAGTTTTAAGACGTGTCATAATGCCCTGAAAACGAAATATTAATTACACATAGAACTATATTCATTTTGGCTAGACAACAATCTTTTCTTCATATACTAGACTTTACACACAGTTCTGCATGGAAGTCGTCAATTCAGATAACTTCTACGGTATATTTCTTCAGGACAGTAGCCTTTATGTGTTTCATATCTATCATCTATCTGTATGCCTAATTACATTCAAGTCAAGTTTGGGTTAGTATAAGTACTTGCCTTGCGATTCGTAATGAACTTGTATTCCTATTAAAATCATTATTATGGTCTACACCACTTTTACATTTTTAAATCTAGGCTAGTAGTAATAAATGTTCACCAAAGAAATATAATAATATCAGCCCTGTATTATCCTGTTCTACTCCGGGGCACAGGCCTCCTTTACTACTGAGAGGGATTAGACGTTAGTCCACCACGCTGGCCAAGTGCGGGTTGGTAGACTACACACACTTTCAAAATTCCTATAGAGAACTTCCTATAGAGGTTTCTAGATTAGTCAGACTTCCTCGCGATGGTTTCTTTCACCGTTAAAGGAAGCGATAATTCACAAATACACACATAATTTTAGAAAAATCAGAGGTGTGTTTGGGTTTTGAACCTGCGAATATTCGTCTCGGCAGTCTGTTTCACATCCAGGCTATTGCCGCTAAAGAAATATAGTTTTATATAATCAACATAAGGAAAACCCCTCTAAAACCGCTGACAAAAGTAGACAAGCCGCACCGATGGCCTTAAGACAAGTATTTTATCAGTTATCTGCCTGCCCATCAATCAATCGAGCGATAAGCTAGATTAATTTGCGTGGGTTTGGCGCTCTTAGGCTGAATTCTGTTTTCTTTTGTTACTTTTTCCTACCATTTTTTAGGCCAAGATAGTCAAACTTTTATTTGGATGAATTAAAAAAACGTGTTGCTGATGCAATGGGTACATTTTGATTGTTTTTTTTACACATTACAGGGATGCAAATAAGTATAAGACAGTGATTAGAGACCGACAATACAAAGTCAGTATCTCACTCCAGAACGGACGCTTCGGGACGTTGGATAACTAAGGATGGTTCGGGACGTTGCATAATTAGATAATATTCTCGACTGATTTTAATATAGTACTCTATTGCACACACATTATATAAAGTTGAAAACAAAGAATGATAAAACAAAGGTTTGTTGTACAATTTAACTTAAAATAGATTAAAGTTAATTTTCATTACTGCTTTAACGTCGTTTCACAACTCATAGTACGTAATTTAATTATTCAACAAATTTTTATATTTAATTTCAACTGTATTCGTATTTTTCTTCTCAGTAATAATTTACACGGATCAATTGTAACTTTGTGTATGTAAGTGCGAGATAGCGAATATTATACATACCTATAATAGACATTTGCATTACATTTTATTGTATTTACATAAGTGTTTGTCAGTGTAGAATGTATATTTTGTTGGTGCGTGATATTAAGTTAAATAAATAAATGCGCGGTTTTATTGTTTTGCGATCACTTCCACAATGGTAAGGTTTTTGTCTCTCCGCCGACGACGTAGCGATGTACTATCCACTATTTTCTTGCTCAAGAAAAGTTAAATAAAAGTAACATATTTATAAATTGCACTCTTAATAAAATAATGACCCATTTTAAAATTGCTAATTTGTGGGAATCATCAAACATTAGTTTTTTCCCTTCTTTTTCATGCAATAGGTTTAATTTTTTACCCATCTTTAATAAGCTCAATTTTATAGCAACTTCAAAAAAAAGGTAGCAAACAAAAATTAGTTTTCTGACAACTGCCACAAATTATCAATTTTGAAATAGTTCATTATTTTATTAAGAGTGCGAAATAGTTAATGGCTGACTATTCCCACTAAAGTCCTAAAGTTCGACGGAAGAAGGGGCGCTAAAAATGTTTCATCCGAGGCGCCCGAATAAGTAAGGTTTTTTCCAGCGCGGAAACGAGACTCCACTACACCTGATGATAACCGAAACCCAAGGAAGATGTCAGACAAGATATGTATACCTTAATGATATCTGCTATAACATGGTGCTAAGTCTGTCATATGTGAAAGTTCCGTTTGCGTAGATACCACCGCAATGTTTATTTCTGCCGCCAATCAGCAGTGTGTAGTCACTGTTGTGTTCCGGTTTGAAAGACATTGTAGCTAGTATAACAACTGGACATGATAAAACTTAATATCTCACGTCTCAGGAAGGCGAGCGCAGTGAAATACCAAACAATATTTTTAATTCAAGATGTTAGATGGTGTTTATACTGATTATGGGCGGTCGTATCGCTTACCATCAGGCGAACGGCGAGCTCGTCTCGTCCTTCAAAGCAATAAAAAAAAATACAAGTATAAACCGTTAATACGGCTAATTGTTAAAAAAATCAGAACCAACGTTGGTATTTAAAATATATTATACAATTTCATCGCCGAGGGCAACTACGTCAGTAATTTTAATGAGTACGAATGTATTTGTTTTCCCGAGTTAATTAGCTTCATGTTGCTTTATTTAAACATCATTAAGAAAGAAATGGCGGTTAATTATAATCTGCTTTTCGAAAGCTCAAAAATCACCTTCATTCATGCTTGGGTGTTTATGAGCGGTTCCTATTGCTTCCCGTCAGCGTTGTAGAACTATGTAGTATATTACAAGTCAAGATTTTTGTTGTTATTACTTTTTGTGGGCGTCTAAGAAATCTAGCTGAATAAAATTATACCTTATCACAATATACATGAGCTTTGTATTCGATTGTTAAGCACCGATCTAGTGTATTACGTGGATTTTCTTCAAGAATTGTTTACACACTAAACTAAAGTAACTTAGCAGGTCGCATACCTCTAAAATTGTACAAAGAACTCTCATATACCTAAGTTTCCTTATATTTCTCATCACAATTAAGCCTCGTGTAGACGAATCAATAATTGCTAATAATAATTATCTTATACAATTATTGCTATAAACTTACCCTGAAGTACTCTGAACATGCACGACAAGAGGAAATTCTTGCCCGCGTTAGTGTATACAAGTCTAAACAGACATTCATAAGTTATTGTTAGCAATAATTGACATCAATTAATCAATAAAACACAAAAAATATGTATTTATTTATTACTAGTTGACCCGACAGACATTGTCCTGTCTTAACTATGTATGCACGCGCGCTTTCTGTCGATCGCTGATAGTTATTTCGAAACCACTGACAATTATGTAAAATTAATATTGTCGTTAAGTTTTCTTAAATTTTCTAATATTCCGCGCATTTTTTTTTTTTTTTTTTCATAAGAATCTTCTCCTGACAATAACAAACACAACAAAATAAAAAATAGTGAAATCGGTTCAGCCATTCACGCGTGATGGCGTGACCAAGGGAAATAGGGATTCATTTTTATATATATAAATAAATTTACATATATATCAGTTAAACTACTAAAGCGATGTTATACAAAGTAGGTATTATTAACAATTGGTGTCAACCTGTGGGCTACTTTTGTCAATTCACGCTGATTGCAATCAAATATATCCAAGTTCCGAGATATAATGAGCAAGCAATCAATTAATATCCTTTTGTGAGACCGAACCCGAAACAATTATTTCTGCAATCACAAAGTCACTGCCGTTTTCATTATTTCTATCAGATATTGGATACCAGTTCGTAGAACTTATTTATAGTTAGTACCGAAGGAGCAAGACGTGCGGCCAACGATTGATGCGTCCCCAAACCCGATATCGTCCAACTTTTCCCGTATTTCATATCTTTAGCGTTCCGCGATCTTTCGAAGCAAACAAATTTTAAAACGTGTTGGTTTTGAATTCGCGTTTGAGTCTTGTTATTGAGAATGTGAAGTCAGATTTATGTGTGTGTCTCTATTGAGGTATTACAAATTGCTTTGATATTGCTAGCAATTTCTTACCGTTACTGGATTTTATAACATGGCAAGGTAAAGAAGCAAGTCGAAGAAATTACATTAATTTGTGGCGGTACAGTTAGAGCATATACCGCCATCTTGTCAACATCGCCGGAACTGCAAGAGGATCGATGCAGTGACACAACTGGAGTGATACAGCAATCACGATAGATGGCGACATTGATCCTGAATCACGCTTGCACAATTTGCGCGACGTGCAGCATATATACCACCTCCAAATAGGAACTGTCGGAGGGGCCGCGGCCGGTCAGGCGCAACATCTGCTTGACTGGGCATCTTCCCCTTCCATAGAGGAATGTAACCATCTGTTCCTCTACAGCGGTGTCTACCTTTACGCCGCTAAAATTAACTACAATCGTTCATAGTACCAAGAAAAATACGTTGCTAGCCTTAAAGCAAAAGATAAAGGAAAGGTTAGAGGTCTCTAGGCCCTCCGGAAATGTAACTATAATACAAAGCCTATGCTGCAAGTAGACCAAGAATATAAGACAAAGTAGGATGGATTAGAAATTAGTATTATACTATAAGAAGTGTATGAAGCGATATCCTAGTTGGATGTGAAGCAGACTACCGAGACGAATGTTCGCAGGTTCCAAGCCCAAGGGCACACACCTCTGAGTTTTCTTAAAATTATGTGTGTATTCTTTGTGAATTATAGCTTGTTTTAATTGAGAAGGAAAACATCGTGAGGAAACCTGCACACCTGAGAATTTCTCTATAGGAATTTTGAGGGTGTGTGCAGTCCACCAATCCGCACTAGGCCAGTGTGGTGAACTAAGGCCTAATCCTTCTTAGTAGTAGAAGAGGCCCGTGCCCAGCAGTGGGACAGTATTATAAATTAATACAGGACTGATATTATTATTATATTATTTACAAGAATTGTCATAAATACAATTTATTTCTCCAATAATAATTCGATACAATAAAAAAGAGATCAAATCAACTATTGATATAGAATTGCATAATGTATATACATACAGCTTCAAACAAAAGCATAGCGTATATATCTACACGAACCGCATTCTCGGACCGCACCAAACAAATCTTCGCAAAGCGTTTTTATTTTCTTTTCAATTATGAGCAAACACGTACGAAAACCGGCAACATCCAGAGTAATAAATCTAACCAGTTTGTTTTCAAGATCTAATCCAATTAATGCTTGCGATTCTGACGGTCATTACTTAAGTGCTATAGTGATACTTGAAATGTGAATAGTTCTCTTTGAATAAAATGTTGATTTACCTGGGGAATCAACAAGTTCTGAATTTTACCATCTAGATTCCGTTTAAATTCTAACCCCACTTACGGTCTCAGGAGTGGAGTCACATATAAAAATACGCGTAATGTTCTGAACAATGCTATGATGAAACATAGTATAGTTTTAGACTTTTTTGGTTTCGCGGAGAAAGTCCCTTATTACTACCGCCCAGCCTTCATGGGGGGCGACTGAGCGGTTATGCTGGGGTAACCGTGCCTTACGGCCCGGCGTTGAGCCGCCCGGATTTGATGACGACCTTCGGGCGACCGCCCGGTGCCGCCTTGCGACCCGTCTCCTATTGGCTCAGAAGCCCCCGCGCACCGAAGGACGCCCTCGGCGTCTACGGCAGCATGATGCCAACTACACACTGCCGTCCATCCCAGGGGTCGACCGAAAATTGTGCAAGGATGCACAAAAATGCACTAGGGCGGACAGCCCCTGCTGCCCGCCGACGACCCCTTCGTGGCTCCCTATTAGTCGCCTCTTACGACAGGCGGGGGATACCGTGGTGGAATTCTCCAAACGCCCCCATTCCACAAGGCGGAGCATAGTTTTAGACCTGCCTGACTGAAAAGTCTCGATCAAGTAACCCGTCCACATCCAGCAACCCGGTCTATGAGCCGAGATTTAGTAATACAAAAAAAAAAAAAAAATGTTTATTTATCCAAGTTATAATAATAGTTGGGTATAGAACGGACTGTTAAGACGAATGTCCGCATATAAATATACTCAACAAATTGTTCTAATAAAATTATATTTTATATAAATTATAAAAGCGGAGCCGGCAGGAATCAGCTTATATGGACCCTTCGTCACTTATAAGTATAGATATATCCCTTATTCATAGACGTTTTTATATAAGGACGAAGCATTGCTGTGATAACAGGGCTGTTTCTCAGCTTTGTTTATCTGACGGCTTGCTGTTTATTCAGCTTTGTTTATCTGACAGCCAATTAGATTAAAGTTGTATCTCAATATTAGACAATCACAACGGCCTATGTCTACGCACTGCGAAGGCTGCCATGCCGTCAGCACTGAGAAACAGACTTGTTATCACAGCAATGCTCCGCGTCCTTAGATAAAAAACGACTACGAATAAGGGGGTTAGACTATACTATGTTTGAACGCTATTTTTCATGTTCTGTTCCCAGATAGCGCTGTAGTCTCGTGTAATATCGGTGTAGTGGCGCTTTGTCTCACCAGGTACGCTTTGATGCCTGCATAGTAATTACTACTGAAAATGGAGCACCTTTTGCGATAAAAGTGCTACGCGATACATTTGGACATTGTTTCTGCAATATCGAAGATAATTATGTGGGAAGAAAATTAAATATATGTGTTTTCATTGTCTTGTTATTCATTTTATATATTTTTTCTGTTTTAGCTATTATTACAAAACAAATCCTAAAAAGTAAGTCTGCATATGATCGATTTCCTCAAAATTAAATGACACGTACAAGTTTGATTAACATAAAATTTATTTAAAAATAATTAAGAAATTTGATATTGACCTTTATTTACATACAACGTTATGTTCACCGGCTTTTAATCGAGCAAAATCAACTTTTCTTACAAGGCCTTAACTACCACAATTGCCTGTATA
The DNA here is from genome assembly GCF_014839805.1 of Manduca sexta. NCBI lineage: Eukaryota > Metazoa > Arthropoda > Insecta > Lepidoptera > Sphingidae > Manduca > Manduca sexta. Next base: position 26,803 of record NW_023592933.1, read on the forward strand.
AAGACTAAAACCACTAACCCTCACTAACCGGGTTCCAAATCTACTTACACTATACGATCTCTACATCAATCTAGATCTCCGTGGGTTAGTATTGATAAAGCACGGGTCTGCAGCCTCCGGGCTGATTAATCACCAACAAGCAAACACTGTTAGTGCTTCTAATTGGATTACTATGGAATTAAGAATAAAATGATAGAAGCAGAAGGTATAAACATCGGCTATACATACAATATAATAGTTGTATACAGGATCATATTGACATTGCGTTTATAAATTAAACCACATACCCATCTTTATGTCTGCTAACATTGTGCCAAAAATTGTTCATGAATAACGAATATATTCACTAAGAACCTCAGTTTTACTTATCAGATTATTCGACCATTTTGTAGTTTAGTATGAAAAGTAAGATGTTGCCCGCTGCGGAGAATTCTCTGAGAGTAATAGTGGCATTAGGGCACGTAAAATTAATATTACTTTTTATTGATATTTATTTTGTTTGAAGCTTACGCTTTTTATTTTACATTTATGGTTCGGGTAACTTATTGTAAAGTGCTATTTTGAAGAAAAGCACGTGGTTTCATTTATTAACACAATGTCAAAATGAATCTGTTTACATTCTATTTCTTTAACAATTGAATAAGGCGGGTAAGCCTCTCGTGGTAAGCGGTACGATCATCCATAAGACGCTATAAGGCACACAAATTTTATCCTTAAGGCGATACCTCAAGGTCCATTTTCATACATTTTGTTTCGGCTTTAATCTGGGTAACTAAACAAGTATTGGCAAGTAAAGAATTTAAATTCACGTCTAGTTAGTGATTAGTTCTCGCAGTTGAAAGAAAACGTAAAAATAATTAATAATCATGGATATTTCGGCCTTTAAAATTTAATATGACGAAATTTACGTTAGTTACCCAGATTAAAGCCGAAACAAAATGTATGAAAATGGACCTTGAGGTATCGCCTTAAAGAGTGAGCAGAGGCGCACCTGGTACACCCACTTCCCGCCGTGAGTATGATGTGATAGTGAGCGAGCCTATCGCCATATCGAGCACAAATTCCAGGCTCTAGAGTGTTACTGAGTATGAAGCATAAGATAGTCAATCTCATACTATATATGCTGCAATATTCCAAACCAGACATGGCTTGTACACCAGTGACGTGTCTATATAACCCGATCCCAACCGGCTTTCATTTTTGTATAATTTATATAGAATCTAATCATCATAAGAACAATTTTTAGATCGCATTTATGCATATACCCACATGTTGTATCGGACTTATGTTTTCTTTATAACATACTAGCGACCCGCCCCGGCTTCGCACGGGTGCAATGCTGATACTAAATATACTACAGAAAAACTGTGAACGTTGTATATAAAAACATAGCGGCCCGCTCTGGCTTCGTACGGGTACAACATAACAAAATAACAGTATTTCTCAACTATTTACTGAATGTTATTATGATACATATAAACCGACCCCTTGAATCACTCTATCTATTAAAAAAAAACGCATCAAAATCCGTTGCGTAGTTTTAAAGATTTAAGCACACATAGGGATAGAGAAAACGACTTTGTTTTATACTTTGTAGTGAAGATATCTTTTTGTTGTATCGGGTTTCCTTCGAAAAATCTTACCTTTCGCCACTATAGCTCACTACTGCTTTACTGAAACAGAATGCAATACCTTTAAATGGACCCTTACATAGGAGAGAAAAACCATCTGTTATATTTCGATAACCATCGCCAGTCGACCGAGCCAATGAATTAGTATTGACAAAGGCGAGATCTGCAATGGACGTCGTATTCCATTAATTGCACAGCTTTGTTATCAACTAGTCTGTTGGCTTCTGCTAATTGATTTAGCCTCGACTGTTGTTTTAAAATTGCTTCGGATTTACATTCCCGTCGCGTTGAGGTCAATGGCTATTCATTATAATGAGCACGTATTTATAATCAGCCCTGTATTATATACTCATCCATTCTGCTGGGCACGGGCCTCCTGTACTACTGAAAGAGAGTCTGAGTCCACCGCGCTGGCTTAGTGCGGATCATCATCAAAATTCTTATACAGAACTCCTTAGTTATGCAAGTTTCGCATGCTTAATGGTTTAGTATAAAGGTCAAATAACGTATGTTTCGAAATGAAATGAAATAATTTATTTGAATCGGTAAAATGTTAAAAATTATTTAGATTCCGTCAATATTAACTCTACAAACAGTTCGAAAAGCAGTTCTCACCGGAAAAGACCGGCAAGAAACTCTGGTGTTGCTCTTTTCAAAATCAGTTTAAGGTATAAAGTAGTACAATACATGATATACAGAAACGGGAAAATTACTATTTTTCTTTCTATTGCTGTTCAGTGCAGTTCATTTTCGAATTTAAAGATTCATACATTTTAATATCTCCAGGTAGGAACTGATTGTACCGTCTCTTCAATAAGATAGCTTACATACCACAA
>NW_023592934.1:0-10120 GCF_014839805.1 Manduca sexta
CATAAAGAACAGTAATTACAATGCTTGCTGAAACTTAAAATTGGAACACTGCATACATATTGCTGCTGGATGAAACTTAGAAACTTAAATTGGACGGGTAAAATGAATTCTGTCACCGCAAAAGATTACACTAGATTTGATGATACTGTAGTATCGTAGGAGCTGGGAGGGAGGGGTGCAAGTAGGTGCACGATCACCCCTGCTCAAAAATAAATTACAAAAATATCACTGAATAAATCTTCAACAATGAGAACTATCGACCACGGAGGATAAAGCATTTTTAAAAACTCGCTCGATTTGAATTTGAAAAAAAACAATAACATTATGTAGTATAGTGCTAGGTGCAACCTCCTAAAACTAATCTTGACGGCGCCCATGTGTATATATTATATAAAATATTATAATGTTAAAACGAATCGCTATGGCGAAGTTTTATCATGAAATGATTGGTCATAATGCCGTTGAATACAAATTATTGCAGGAATTAGTATGCCTTTCTACAATAGTAAAGACTTATCGTGACATACGTATTGATATTTTTATTTGTTTTAGTAACGCTAACAATTGTAGAAAGGTATCTTGGCTATGGCCTCTGATCACAATAGCAAAGGTGGAAGGTTCTTACTTCTGACCGTATTAATTTCTTAAGAATATGTGCATTTACAAATACGCGATTGGAGATCGTTGCATACGCCCATACTTTGTAGCCAAAACCCGAATTGGCACGTTGACTTTTCAAAAAGCCATCTTTGGTCACAGACAACAGAATATAGATTGGGATAAGACAAGCAAAAAATTGCGAAAAGTAACTCTAGTTCTCTCGACATTTGGCGCCGGTCCAGCAGAGTTCAGTGAGGTAAAGAGCCCGTTCAAAGTTTTGCTTTTTTAGGCCGTCTCCGATGAACTCTATTTTTGATTTTCATTCATTATTACACCAGGTTGTGCCAAAATGTTTCCTAGTCTTGCCTCGCGCGATAATTATTTACTGCCTTTCAGATAATGGGGCATGTTTGGAAGTAATGGAAGTTGGTTATTTTATTGTTTTATAATAATGGGTGGTAATTTTCTAAACGAGAATACCCTATAATTGATAACAAATGGATCATAATTTATATCTACACGATACAATGACGACATAGGTTTTCTTCCGTGCTTATTATGAGGTTTGAAATAAATAAACATGCAAATATGTGCTTTAGCACCATTTATTTACACCTTCAAGATTTTTATATGTTGTCTTTAATGAATTAGCAAAGTTCCTTATTTTACAAAGTACTAATATGTGTTTTAACGATTTGGGTTGCGGGAGTAGGGTGAGGTTCAGCTATTTAATACGTAGCCTTTAGAGATTAGACCACAGATATTTTATGCCGTATAAGAACCGCCCGAGCTGTCATTACTGTACACGAATAGTGAACATGGACAGGTTAAAGGATATGATTCGCGATGCAATTTGTTTCGAACTTAAAACAATGGGGTGTCGTCGTACTGCTAATGAACAATATACATTACAGTGGTTTCTTAGAACGCGTTCATGGTCAAATGGCGCGTGTTGTAAAAGGTTATATACAAGATTGTATGCGTATACTCCTTACTTACAGACCTTTTTATGCGGGAGGACGATATTCCCTAGATTCAAGTGGTATGGCGCATTATAAACTTTTGTTTATGAAATAAATGATCAGGTTAATACCACATTACAAGAAAATTATGTATAACGATCGAACACTTGCCTTCTATTTTAGCAGCGACTTTATGTAAACTACGCTGGATCTTTCAGTCTTACTGTTTACTATGAATATTGTTAAATATGTAATTATTTAATGCAAACTCGTTGACAGTCAATAACGCACTGACGTCTTTATTGTGACAGGTCTAAACCTGCCAGTCACATATATAACATTTCTCCCCATAACATAAAATTATTAAGGTACAACTAAATAACAGAACATAAACTAAAATAACAAATTACAAGTCCATACAAAAGCTCTATAGTCAACTCTTTGTTTTGGCGTAATAATCTCTCCGATTGACCTGGCCTTTGCTCCGAGGAAGTTGATTCTCAGTTTCGTGAGCAACCTGACCTTCTGAACCTAATGTCACATCTTGAACGCACTGGTTTTCCGAATCTGATGTCACAGCCTCAAAAAACTCATCATCGGAGCTCAGGTTTGGCTGAAGTGGTAATTCGGCTGGAGCCTCGGCTAGTGCCACTTCATTATCTCCAGCTGGAGCCTCGACTAGTGCCACTTCGTTATGTCCATCTCCCTCTCTGGTGCAACTTTGCGACACAATCGCTTGGTCCTCCCTTGGAGACGTATCTGTCTCGTAAAGTTCAGGCGTAAAATCCAGGACGTCACCGGTATTAGAGATAGGAGGAAGAGACTTTCCTACAAGTTGATTTTTATGTTTTTTCACTTGCACTAAGGTCGTACAGTCCGTGACTAAATATGTTAATTTGCCTATTCGTTTGGTAACAATGCCACGATTCCATGTAAATTGTTTATTTCCTTGATATTTCTTATACATAACAACATCACCCGCTTTAAAACTTTGTCTGTTGGAACCTCCATAGGCCCTACTCTGTGAACACTGTTGTCGTTTCACAAATTTGGTAAGAGATTCAGAAGGGGATGGCGGTGAAATAGGATTAATCAAATCTAGGCGCGAACGAAGTTTTCGCCCAAATACCAACTGCGCAGGCGAAGACCCAGTTGTAGAATGAACCGAATTTCTATAATCGAAAGGTATTTTAATAACTTTTCGTAACGTTCTTTAAATTAGTACTAGATAACAAACAAGATTTAATACCTTTTTGATAATTTTTACATAGCTCTCCGCCTGGCCATTGCTAGCTGGATGATAGGCGGGCGACGTTACATGCGATATTCCATTCGCTAAACAAAATTTCGTAAATTCTTCAGAAACAAAACATGTAGCATTATCACTAACCAACGTGTGAATCAACCCGAATCGTGACATGAAATCGTATAATTTTGCTATCACTGTGGCCGAAGTATAATTCACTCTGTACACTTCCACCCATTTGGAATGCGCATCCACAATGACAAAAATAACTCACCATTAACAGGACCTAAGAAATCTACATGAACTCTATAAAATGGTTGTAACGGGTGTGGCCACACGGCAAGCGGTGCCCGCGCCGGTGACGGTCTTAGCTGTGTACAAATTTCACAGCCAGCGATCATAGATTCTATCGCTTTGTCGATACCCGGAAACCAAAGTCTACTACGAGCTTCAGCTTTAGACTTTACAATACCTAAGTGTGATTTATGAAGCTCTGACAATAAACTTGCTTGTAACACGTTAGGAATTACAACCTTAAAACCTCGCATGATCACACCATTTTCAAATGAAAGTTGGTCTCTACAAAGAAAAATTTACGTATATTTTCGTCTGTAACTTTTCGGCCAGCCATTCAAAATATATTTTACCACTTTAGATAAAATCACATCTTTTTGAGTTTCTTCGCGTAACCTCTGAAGCGTTACAGGTAAGCTAGAGTCTACAACAAAATTAACATAAGTTGCCTTATCCTCAACGTATCTTGAAAATCCGTGCGCTACGTGATCATCCATCTCACATGACTCACAATCATCTAAACTTGCGCGAGAAAAATAATCTGCGCTATTATTAGCACTTTTGACATACTCTATTATAAAATTATAACCACTCAAAAAGTGCATACCTTTGTAATCTATTTGCAGAAATCTCGGGAATTCCGCGATGTGGCCCGAATATAGTAATTAAGGGCTTGTGATCAGTTCGAAGAACAAAAGGAGTAGATCTGCCGTAAAGATACTGATGGAAACGACGAACCCCAAATATGATGGCTGTCGCTTCTTTCTGTATTTGCGAGTATCTGCGCTCCGCAACATTCAGCGTGCGCGACGCAAATGATACTGGCCGCTCCAACCCTGTAGCATCTTCTTGTGACAGAATGGCACCTAATCCGGTCGGAGAAGCATCTACAGTCAAAATTACTTTTGCGTTTGTATCAAAATGAGCTAAAACTTGTTCCGATACTAACATGTTTTTATTTTCTTAAAAGCGGCATTATGCTCTGGAGTCCAACACCATTTACAATTTTTTGTAGCAATGCGTATAGAGGACTGAGAATTGATGAAGCATTAGGCACAAAATTACGATAGTAATTTACAAGACCTAAAACGATTGTAGCTTAGCAACGTCTTTTGGAACTGGAGCGTTTAATATTGCTGAAACCTTTTGGGTGACTTTTTCAACCCGTGCTTATCAACTACATAACCTAAATATTCTAGCTCCTCTTTAAAAACTCACATTTGGCATTTTGGAGCGTTAGGCCTGCATCCTGTAGTCGAGCAAGTACAGTGCGCAATCTACTTAGATGTTGCGCCCTATCCACTCCCGTCACCAAAATATCATCGAGCATGCACAATACACCGTCCAAACCTGATAAAACATTTTCCATGAGGCGTTGGAAAATAGCCGGGGCGCTGGACAACCCAAATACTAAGCGCGTATGCTTAAACAACCCTTTATGAGTATTGATAACTGTATACTTTTGAGACTCTTCATCTAATACACATTGTGCGTAGGCTTGTGAAAGATCCAACTTAGAGAACTGTTGACCGCCCTGTAACTTTGTAAAAGTTCTTGCGCGGTGGGTAAAGGGTATTGATCGACCAATAGTTGTTTATTAATTGTGATTGAATAATCAGCACACAACCGGATGGAACCGTCGCGCTTTAACACGGGCACCACGGGCGAAGCATACTCGGAATGCTCTACGGGCTTCAATATGCCAACGCACACTAGACGCTCTATCTCTTTGTCCAGCTTATCACGTAAAGCAAAGGCTACGGGACGCGGCTTAAAAAATTGGCTTAGCGTCATTTTTCAATTTAAGTTTTACTTTATATTTAGTAAATTTCCTAACTCATCACTGAATACTCGAGGAAATTCATTCTTTAGGCGCTCTATTAAATCTGAGGTATTCTCACAAAATTAATGGGAAGTAATTCTAATCGGAAGAAAGATATAAAGTCCCTCCCTAAAAGTGGCGGACCGCCATCACGAATGATAAACACATTTAACGTACATGTTTTCCCAGTATATGTGAACGGCAATTTTGCAATACCTACGCATTCAATACGTCGACCAGTATAAGACATTAAATACTTAGTTGTTTTGGACAACACTACTTCCTTAAAATGTTTAAAATACGTTCGCTCGGAAATCGCAGTAACAGCTGACCCGCTATCAACCTGAAACCTGATCCGTTTCCTAGAACAGTGACAACCTCTGTCATTGGTTCACCATTATAGGTGCGAATATTATACAACTCACCGTCATCACCGCTAATGATCTCATGTTCCAAGAAATTATTTTTACACATGCGACGCAATGCCCCTTAACGTTGCACTTTTTACATTTATAGCTAGCGAATCTACATTGAGCTGAAGAATGATTTTAAAACCGCAAACCGAACACAACAGTTTAACACTAGAATTATTTTTGGCGTCGATCTTGAGTATTTGATCGTTGTTAGACGGTGCCTTTCCGGACCGTTGATGCTAAGGCGCCTGCACGCGCACACCGCATCCTCTCTGCTAACTCCACCGCTTTTCCTAGCGTTAAACTCTTTGGATCTTGAGCAAATAGTTTTTCACGCTCCGTTCCAGGTAGCATTGCCATTACAAAATGGTCCCGTAATGCTTCCTCCACGTTTAAAAATCCACAGTTTGCCGATAGTCCACGCAATCTCGCCGCCCATTGGTGATAGGTTTCTCCCTCGACTTGGATTGCTGAATAAAATTTATACCTCTCATGAAAACCACACACTTGGGTGACCAAAATGCCCGTCCAGAAGACCCAATATGTCATCGAACGGGATGGAAATGAGTTCTTTCGGCGAGGCCAAATTCGCAGCAAGCTTGTACGTGGATTCCTTGAGTGCGCTTAATAAAATAGCACGCCGTTTGGATCCTGAAGCATCGGTAGCTTCAGAGACGTCATTGCGACGAACCATTGTAGCAACCGTCCCTTGTATTCTGGCCAAGTTTGCAAATTGTGGTCGAAGGTCGTAAGAATACCAAATGTTTGAGCCATATTTTCGTAAATACACTTTTTACGAGAATATTGAGTAAAATCCTCGTCGCCAATGTTAAATATGTAATTATTTAATGCAAACTCGTTGACAGTCAATAACGCACTGACGTCTTTATTGTGACAGGTCTAAACCTGCCAGTCACATATATAACAAATATCAATGTGAACTGTTCGATTGACGGCAAAGTGCAAGCAAACTGACGTGACGCTTCGTTAGTGCGGTAGTTGAGTTGGAATTTAGATCATTCCTTATTCGACGCTAGACATTTAAAAACCAGTCCTTTTAGGGTGAGATTAAAGGCAACTTTGACTTATCACAATCTAAGGTAAATAAGCGATGTGGTTTTGCGACTATTATATATTATACTATATATTTCTATACTATTAATGTATTTATCTAAACATATTATAAAACAAACTCCTCGAAAGCTGTCTTATGTGATTGATTTTTTTGAAATCTACTGAACGGATTTTTATGAAATTTGGTATGGACATATTTTAAGACCCTGGGAAGGTTATAGGCTACTTTTATGCCGGGAAAATATATAGTGAGACTTTTATCTCGGAACACTTCCTTCACGCGGGCGAAGACGCCAGCAAAAGGTAGTATTTATATAAAAACGCATCTGAAGAAGAAGTATCTACGTCTTAAATATAACATTAGGTTTCGGCTTTAAATAAATACACCAACGTACGGCCAATGCTCATTGACCGATGACTCCATTATTACTAATTATATTTAAATAATTGAATTCGTAAAATATCCAAATAATAATATGTCTAAAGGACACCCGGATGACAGAATATAAATCATTATTATATTAAACACATACTGAGAAGCGACGACATCGAGTGTAAATATTATGACTTGGCTAATGGAAGGCACCGGTAATGTAAACAGTTTAGAGTGGACTACTATCGTAGATAACCGCTCGAAGGATCCAATATAAAGGTTGCTCTTTAGTGGTGGAGATATTCGTAATTAACGTGGCGCGACGATGCAATACAAGAATCGTCTAAATTCTTCATACGACTTTGAAGTGTTAGGGCTCCTAAACTAGGAGGGCACGCCAGGAGGTAGCTTTGAAAAATGAAACAATAGTTGAATGTTAACATAAAGCAAAATCTATACATATTAAAACAAAGTCTCCAAAAGATGCCCGTTTGTATGTATCGATTTTTTCGAATTCTACTGGGCGGATTTTTACGTATTTTACTAAAAGATAGTGCAATTTTGGAGGAAGGTTATGTTAATACATTACGGTTTTACGTCAACTGAAATGTAATGATTACTGTTGAAGAGGATGCGTGGTTGTAAAAAATCTCACGGGTCGGTTTGACGTGGGAAAACCTATATGACACTGATTTCCATAGGGACGAAGCTGCGAGCACAGCTAGTTTGTATACAATTAATGGTTTTAGATCGATCTTCGCAGCGCAGGTCGCGTATTTAGTAGGTATTTTGTTGTTTGAGAATAATTAAAATTATAATGCATTGCCAAGGTTACAATCTTGCTAGAATCGTAAGAATGGTATGTAAAATGTTATCAAATCGCATTCGGGTAAAATGCGATTCAAACCACATTATACACGGCGAAAGACCATACGGCGAGACAGCAGACTCATAATTATTTATTAGATATTATCGTATTTGATGACATAACGTGCCAGTAATGTTGAGGTCAAAATATTTTTGTAGTCTTACGTAGCTCTGCTAAAATTAAGCGTTCCGTCATAATATTGAAGTGTCAACAACGATATCAGGTTATGTAACCAGTACCCCTAGAGATAATAAGAATTGAGACGGATATTCGTATCGAGTAAGTTTGTATTACTCTAGACAGGTTAAACGGTGCTGTACGAAAAAGGGATTGATGCTGACGATTTCCAAACGTTTTAAGTTTAGTAATCTATGGCTAATGTTTTACTATTTGAAGTTTACTCTCGCGTTATATTCATGCTGCCGTATTTTAACTACAAATACGGTCACGGGTCGCTGTTAAAATTCTATACAATAATATTTAAATAGTACTACAGCTTCGAGTATATAGTATTCGCAAATAATCATGGTAGGTTAATAAAGGTTAATATATCAAAACATACATCTAAAAGTGTACCCTAATGGGACTGAATATTTAAATCTTTGACATTATATCTTTAGGAAAGTTAATATGAACCGATTGGCAGTAAAAATACCATTTATTCAGTGACTTTGGAATTAAATTACAAATAATATAATTTAACAGTTCTCGTATACTCGAAATTACTAATAAAACGTGATTCGAAGTTAAACTGATTAAAGATTTTGGGAATTCCAAACATGGCGCTGATGTCATCTTGGTGACCAAAGTCGGGTCAAGTCAAATTGATCGAGTAGAGATCAATTAACTGACTTAAATTACGCGTCTGGAGTTACTCAGCATTCACATAATCAAACCGAAATTAGTATTATAAAATACACAAATAACTTAATTAAAAATATTTGATTTATAATATTTATATCAACATTTTTATTTTTAATGCTTTGTTCGCGGCTTTTGTGTAAGACTTTTCTCGGTATAAATTGGTATAAATTGCAATTGTGTAGACACTTTGAGGGGATAAACACCATATATAAGTTAATCCGTGACTTGATCTGTCGTTGTGCCAATTTCATCCAAATCCGTTCAGCGGTTTTTATATTAATACAAAATTATTATGCTCTATCGATACGTTAAATTTCACTCAAACGCCTTCAGCGGTAACTGAATTTACTCTAAATTTCTGAATTATTATTTATTTGTGTTAGACTTTTTATTGTTTTTGTTTTTCTTTTTAATTTTATTCAAATGTATGTACTACAATTTAGATGGTGTATGGTGTATCCTATTAAACTTTGTTTTTGATGTCCACGATACAGGCATAGCCTAGTGTGGACATCGTTGCTAATTGGTATAAGTTGTGTAACTTTTTGGAAAAAAAATTAATTTCTTATTTCTTATTCTTTATTTAAAACATCTAGAACTTTCGCATTAATATTAGTAAGACAACTAATCAACATACTGTCAATTAAGCACAATTTACAGACAAGATTCCAGGCTAGGCTTTTTCTTGACTCTAGTCTGGAAAGCGATTTGCCACTAATATATAAGTTGATAAGTTCTATTTTCGTTTACCAACCAGTAAACAGGTTTTCATAATATGCAGAAAGTTCTTGCCGGACCTGTCCGATGACTCGATTAGACTTTATTCTCATTTTATCCCTAAAGATGATAATGTCAATTTATTTTCTTTTTGCCTGTCAATGTTAACAGCTTCTTTATGTTATATTATGATTGGATTTTGCTTGTAGCTCATAGCGAGTGCTATGTTCCCGGAATGCGTACACTATTCGGAATAGCTTTGTATTATTATTATTTTATTGATACGGATACAGCAAACTGACTCTTATGCATCTGATGGTAAGTGAAGTGGGGTCCAATAGAATGTCGACTGACGAGAAAAGATTACCCCTCGACAGTCGACACAATTATGCCGGCCTGTTGGAATCGGATATACACAGACTGATTCCGGAACGCGATACACTTACGTGGGCCACTATGGCGAATTTTAACACCTGTGTACGGTGGTGGTTATCTGGGCCGATATAGAATATATCCTACCACCAGCAAATTATTTTATTATTTCTATTATTATTTATTACTTCTAATCTACACTCATAAACAACCTATACTTGATATAGAATAATTTTGATTCGCGAAAGGAAAACTTATAGACAGTTATTTTGTACTTTTAATATAATTTTCTACAATAGTCCCACAATTCATATAAATAAACACATATTATATCCTGCGTCAGATCTTCTAAAGGTTTTTTTCGGTAAATAATTTCCGTTTTAACATCAAATTAAATACCAAAACCTGCGTCAAACCATTCAAGTCTTTATGATGTAATGGCGTCAAAAACCGTTATGGCATAGAATATAATGCGAGCGAAGGTCAGGCAACATAATAGCATATCCGTAATTTTG
>NW_023592935.1:0-3136 GCF_014839805.1 Manduca sexta
GACCAAAATATAGGCGATAGATATTATAAACGTAATCTATATTCAGGATGTAAATATATGAAGTAATTTAAAGAATTTATTGTACTGCTTACACTAAGTGCATTGAGTGATAAGATTGTAGTTGGTGTAATCGTTCGGCATTGTTTTCCAAGAAGGGGTCAAACAACAGTGCGATAATGTTCGTCACGCATTCCAAACAATCGTTTGTCGAATGGTTGCTAACTGACAGGATAAGCAAATTGGTTTAGTAATAGATTTGATTGTTGCGGAGAAAACTTGATTAATTCACGTAGTATTAAAAGTTCAATGTAATAATTGTTTTCTATGTGGTCACGACATAGTGCCCCCACCTGAGGGTAATTGGAGTGGGGACCTATAGAATGTCGACTGACGAGATATGATTACCCCTCGACAGTCGATACAATTATGCCGGCCTGTTGGAACCGGATATACACAGGCTGATTCTGGAACGCAACACTTTTATGTGGGCAACTGTAGCGGGTTTTGACATCTTGCGTACGGTGGTTGCTATTCGGGTATAAAATATATCCTACCACCAGCTAGTAGGAGTATTAGCAGTTACTATTGAATTCGTTTCTTTTATAATTAAGGAAAATAAAGATCTTTAGCTGTTGCTGCGCCACCTAATGTATCGATGTCATTTATTTCAATTGTCCTTTAATAGCAGCTTCGTTACAGGGATAATAGTAAGTCAGAGTAGCATCGGGAATAGCCTTGTAAAAATCGATTCGGCTGTTTCTTCGACTGTGATGTTAGCCAGGACAAACAAAAAAGCATACAGACAAATTTTAACTCGATAAAATGTTAGTTTTAACAAATTTTAAAAATTCTCTACTTCGAAATCACAGACAATGATTTCAGTTTTGTTCATTCAAGTACTGATTATAAATTTACAACCGCATAGGTATTATAAAAGTATTACATTCTATTATAGATATCGGGTGGATTGATTTCTAAGAATGTATGGAATTAAACATAAAATATATTTCTGAGAAGACGTGTTATTGCAATATAACTAAATAAAAAAAATGTCAAACGATTACTTACTAAGTATTGTATTTACAACTAGCTTTTACTCGTGGCTTTGCCCACGTGAAGGAGTTTTCCGGGATAAAAGTCTCGCTCTATAGTTTCCCGGGATAGAAAGTATTGCATATAACTTTGCCAGGGTCTTAAACTTAAACTATCTATATACCAAATTACATAAAAATCCGTTCAGTAGATTTTAAGAAAATCGATAACATACAGACAGAAAAGGGGACTTTGTTTTATAATATCTATCGATTATACAACTTGCTGAGACGAAATTTCGGTAGCCTGATGGTAAGAATAGCTATTGTACTCCTAGCAGAAATTTACGCGATATAATATTATTCGTATGGAGTAAGTCAACGTTCGTATTTCTCGATAATTGTTTGACAATAATATAGCCAAAAACAAATTCGAGCTGCCGATTTCCATAAATTTTAACTTAACCGTTACCATGGTTACATAATTTACCATTCGAAGTTTACACGCGCGCAATGGTAACACTGCCGTTTTTAGTTCCATATATTGTTCTATACTGTTCAAATTTCCAAATAAAAACTTACTTCGACAAAACCATAACGTTAATGTTGCGATAACGCTTAAATTCCTGCCAGACGTACTGATCGAAGACAGTAAAATAACTTTGAATAGTAAAGCACTGTGTATTGCAATTGCACTAAGCATGGACAGAAAGCAAACATTATTATTTTAAGTTGACCCATGGTTTTTCCAAGTCATTCAAAATCCAAATCAGTTTATCGGTTTAATCACTCGATAAATATACAAACGTCTGCACGAAATTTCTCGATATTAGACGAAGTATTAGATAAATAATAGCGGCATTATATTAAAGTGTAAAAAAAATGATCCTTTGTAGATATGTCCGCGGTGGCGATGCGTTGCGTCACCGTCGCGAGTTGGCGAACGGTATCCGCGAGCTGGACTCCTGGCTGACGGCAGCGGACAACCTGCTCGGCCGGCAGCCGCGCGCCAACACCACCGACATACAGGCCTACATCGACCAGCTCTTGCAGCTCAACTCGCAGATAGAACACCATGAGGAGCTGTTCAAGAGCATCAGCAGGTGAGGAACTGGCTAATATTTAATTAGATGTACATTATCAAGTGGGTTACTTCATTACCTAATGCCGAATTGCTTGTAAAGCATATTGATTTGAAAGAAATAAATCCAATTACAAATATAGGAATATGGAGACACATTATAAATTTTGGGACTATCCTTAGTGTAAGAGCTAGCAATAATTGATATGACAACAGGATTTTGGCGAATAAATTGAAAAGATGACACAGATACTTGACGAATTGTTGAATACAGGCTTAAACATATAAGATATGGGTAATTGTCGCGTAGGTCTAAAATACTTTCTCACTTTGTTCTTGTGTTATACACACACATAGAAATCGATGGAAAAGGCATTATCATTAAAATAATTCTAACTCTATTTCCTTCTAGAACGTTCCAAAGTGCAATAGCAGAGATGCCTCGCGACGAGGTAGAATCAAACATGTCCAAGCTGAAGCAGCAGAAGGAGTCTCTGGTCCGAGTGAGAGCCACAGTCCCCGTGAAGCTGCATCAATACAGACAACTACTTGTGCAGCATGAGTCGCTCGAGAGCGGACAGAAGGAGATCGGCTCCTGGCTCGACAGGGCTGAGGAAACGTTGAGGACCACGGGAGAGACTCGACGGTGAGCTATTATATATATTGTGCTTTCATTCATGATCACAGATTTTACTGAGTAAATTTTAATTTCGGGCGGAAATTAATGCTTATGTAGAGTACTCAGATTTGATATACTATTTATGGAGAAATCTACCCAATTGAATAGGAAAAGATTCACGAAACGTGACTAATGTTACCTATGTGCCTATTTTCTCGACTACTGTTAAGCGGATTTTTGAAGAAGGCTGTAAGCCAAGTTATGTTATATATTATTTTCATAGGGAAATAATCGAGGAACGGTACGAGGTGCATCGCTCGTTCTTCTCGCGGACCACCTACTACCGGTCGATGTTGGAGAGCAAAACAAGGTGTTCCAGAACATCGTGCAGGCCGCTGATACAGA
>NW_023592936.1:0-2781 GCF_014839805.1 Manduca sexta
AAAAATCAGTAGGTTTCCCACATTGGTGTCAAGTCGGTGTCTCTCCTTGAATGTTCAAAGAAATCTTGTATCGTGCGCACGCTACATTTTCACGTCGCGAACAGACGTTTGCATGTATAGACTTGTTTATGTTAATAGCTAGCTCGATTGTGGAATTGTCTGTACTTGAGGACAGACAAAGGAAGATTGTCACAGCAATGACTGTAGATGATCATACCTAAAGTGAGCCATAAATCATTTCTAGGATGAACTATATTGATATAGCCTGTAAAAAATTTAAGCTCGAGTGCATCGAATAATGTTGTAGAATAATAACAAAAATGGATTATTTATTGGAGTTAAATATAAAAATGGAAAGCCCCCTTCAGAATATTATAAAACCATCATAACTCTTTGTAAAATTAGATTAATTAAAACATATATATCTCTTACAAAATTTCTATTTAAGGTATTTCCAAATGAATAGATTCCATAGATTAGCCAAGTTAAATGCAATACTCATGAAGTGAAACGATATGGTAAATAGCTAACTACAATTGAATACTAATCTGATCGGGTTCAATGATACTTATGTATAAATTAGAAGATTGTTCAATAAACATACATCTTATACTTACAACAATCCAACAATCAGTGGCAAAGGGCCCATATAACCCGATCCTGTTGGCTTCTCTTTATTTATGTAAAATCTTGATAATTAGAACGTAATGATTTCTTATGTTTACGCGAATGTTAGACATTGAAATTAAATTTCGGGTTCTATCGCGGTTTTAGTATTTTATTTTCTCCCGACGTTTCGAAGACTTTGCAGCCTTCATGGTCACGGGGGGGACTGAGGTGTTGTTCATCGTAAAGTCAAAGTTACAATATCTACCTACATTTTACAGCCCGCATTTCTGCATATTAGTACGTAGGTTGTGTCGGTTTCCCTTTTGGATAATTTCACCCTTCGCCACTGTTTACCAAATATATTATGCAGTATTTTATATAACATGTGAATAAACTAAGCTGAGGTGTTAGTTTACTTACTAAATGTAGAGAACGAAAAATTTTGCTATTTTTTATTATGAAAGTATTCCATTCGCGGTAATTTTTCGAATAAAAAAATTACCTAGAAGGCAAATAAAAGACACTGTTTACTATTAATAGTTTCCTTCCTTAACAAAAGTATAGCTCGGTAATATATAAATAATTATAAAGTGAATGTGCAGATTATTATAGATAAAGACTAGCTGTGCCCGCGGCTTCGTCCGCGTGGAAATCAGTGCGTCATAAAATTTTTCCCGCGTAAATCCCGACCCACGAGATTTTTTACAACCACGCCGTCTCTTCAACAGTAATCGTTATAGTTCAGTCAATTTACATAAAACCGTAGTGTACTATTAACATAAACCTTCCTTAAGAATTACACTATCTTTTAGTAAAAACCCTACATCAGTTCGTTGAGTAGATTTTGAGAAAATCGATCGCATACAGGTAGGCAGCTTTTGGATACTTTGATCTATAATATGTGTAAATTACAAGAATTTTTATACATATACTTCTACGTAATACAAGTTCAAGGAATCACATTTGATTATATCATATACACATCTAGTTATAAATATATAGTTCCATTAATGCAAGGAGCTTCAAAACAGCAATAATTATAATCAAATATATTACAATTCGTAAAATGTCGCATAGCAAATAAATATCTGTCAATCAAGAATGTTGGTATATAATAGAGGTTCGATACAACACACCGGTATTCCTTCACCACTTGCTCAAAAAATAACCATAAACAAACAAATGTCAGACATTAGAATACAAAACAACAGTTATACATCCACCTTGCTATTCGTCCGAGGTCAGGTGACATGTTCCAGCCCAGATCTCGTACAATGGATGTCAAAATGATTGGCGTTTTCAAACACAATAACACGATATTTGACTCGTATTGCTTTACTATTATTGTTTGACAAGTTTTTACTTGAGAATGTGTCGACGTAACTAAGATTTTCCGGGATAAAGTCCCTTTATATTTTCCTGGTATAAAATGGGACTATTAAAATTAAACTTCTAGCAATACATCGGTGAAAGTAGCAATTAATTTTCATGCAGTAGTTTTTGCGTAATGCGTTTACAAACAAACAGACAAAAAACTATTGTTTTGCCCTTTGTTCCTTCCTTCCTAAGGTTCCTTTTGCTTCCCCCACTTCCCTTCCCCAGATATACCTTCCTAACTTTCTAAGGCGGAGGATTCCAGTATCCCATTTGCAAGTTTCCCCTGATGTTGACTGGGACGTCTGATACACAACAAAAAAACCTATGCCACGAAAACACAAACCAATAAATCCCTACCGCATAGACGAAAACAACATAGAAAGCCATTACAATTATAAGTCACACACGTGCTTTCGAAAATTTCACCGGTGTCGTAACGATGTCTCGATTGTTGAAAAACTACGCGCGTCTATCGGCAAAGCTATAAAATGTTAATAACTAAACCTTTGGCTAATGCCCATCGCACACTGTGGTAATCTTTTAGCTTGGTTTGACAATAAGAGGTATAAAGATACCCTTCGTGCGGACTTTGTTTGGCAGAGTTAAACATTTTCAAACATAATTTAAGTATACACAATAATAAATCTTGCGAATATGGTTGTTTGGAAGGCCTATTTTCATACGTAATATGACGAGGGTATCGCCATATTAGGCAAAAATTTAATTCTCCAATTATGGTTTGACTAAGAATACAGGACAATGAATGCCTAGCAAAAGACGTTTTACGTGAAGTTT
>NW_023592937.1:0-8764 GCF_014839805.1 Manduca sexta
TTGTGCGTACGTAAACATGATGTGTCGTGGGGTACGTGCGTGTTATTGTAAATGTAAAAAATAAATCTTTACTTGTAAGTGCTATTGTAAATGTCAGTGTGATATTTTTTAGATGCGGATAATTTCGAGCCGAAACTGCCGACCACGTTGACAAGTTCGAATAAATGGGAAGGCGAGGACGAGGAAGACAACGTCAAGGTAATGCATTCGTTGCCAACGTTGCGTTTTGCTCAATAGAATTTATTTCTGTATTTCGTTCTTGACATTTTGGCTAGTTTCGAACTTAACCTCAACTCGCAGTGCCTACGTGTTGACGTCACTTATTCTGGTTATTCCGCAGGAGAGTTGGGAGGACGAGGAAGAGAAAAAGAAAGATGAGGAGAAAACAGAACCCGCGCCTCCGCCGAAGCCGAAGAAGAAAATACACGACAAAATAGCCGAAAGAGAGGTTGGTTCCTCAACATATTGTACCATAATTTGACCATATTTGACCATGCTATGCTAGTGTGGGTGATCTCTTAGTCCTGTCCTGTGGTTATTTATTCTCTAACAATCAAGCTGAGTCACGCAATTGGCGCAAATGCTCATAACTCAAAATAGTTTCTAGAACTTTCCTGTTAGTTTGTTTTAAAGGAAATCTCACAATGCCTATGTGGACTTTTGTTAATGCAATATAATAAAAACATAGTTATTACACATAGATCTCCAGGTTATTTAAACCAACACTGATTTGCCTCAAATAGCAGCACCAGAAAATGCAAACACAATTTGAAATTGACTATAAGACCAAAATTATTTGAATAACATTTTATCATAAAACAAGCCTCATTAATAGTATGGTGTTGAGAATGATAATCCAAGTTAGTTGTAGCTTTTGTACCTAGACTGTTCTGTTTAGTGTTTTGTGATCTAGAAAACAAACATCACACCTTTATTTCCTGGGGCAGGGGTGCAACCAAAGCAGGCACATTTTGCCATGTGTTTTGTCTGATATGATATGATAGGAGCCTATATTTAGGCTCAAATTCGAGACTCAAGGCTGATAATGAGCAGGAAACCTATTTATAATTAATGATTAAAGAAAAATATGAGTCCTTAAGGTGGAAATGGCTTGAAAAACAGGCTAATTGCGTCTGCTTATTCCTTTTTGTTTGTACTAAAAAGTAAGGGTTGACTGTGACTTCATCCTAGTGCAACCATTCAAAATAAAAATGGACTGTATTATTTCTATTAGAAAAGAAGTCATAAATACTAGTCTATGGCCTCTATCTATATGTAAAATTTCTTCTAAATCTCTTTGGTAGCTTTCAGGTTTAATTTATACTTGTAAATGTCTTCATAATCTTTCATATTTATGTTATTGACAAAGTAAGACACTTTCAAGAATATATTATCTAATTTGTTCTATCTTCTATGCAATTAAGAACAAATGGTTAACAAATATACTGTTTGATAACATTTCAAATTATCATTTAAACACTCATTATATATCCAATATTAGAATGACATATAGAATAATATATTTTTTTGTGATTTAATAATTTTAGCAATGAAATTATGGTAGCTGGATTTTTTTCTAGACCTTTTCTGGGTGGTGATTTAGTTAACACATAATTCTACTGTACCTCTGGTCTCAATTTGGAATTCATGATATAAGCTTGCACATATTTTAATTACAAACTTTGTAATTTATTGTCGACTACAAAATAAGTAAGCTTTAAAAAACATTGAGTTTTAAACAATATAAAAAAGAAGTAATCTTTATTTAATTTTCTTTAACAAACACAAATAAAATTAATCCCTACACAGATATAGTATATGACATTGGCATTTACAAATATAAAATGTTATTAAACATAATTATATGCTTTGTTTCATATGATTTCATAATTTTTAATGAACCAATATTGACAAATATATGTCTATGTATTCATTTTTATTCTAAAATAAAAAGCCTTCTAGCCATATAATGCACAAGTGTGTGTGCAATACACAAGTGCACTCTCTGTTCCTTCAGTCACTTGGTCCAGTGAGATGGCAATTTGACTTGACTGGAAAAAGATCAGGCGCAGAATCAACAGCTGTACATGCTTTCTGAGGCACGGGGGTATCACACTGCCATCTTAATGACTCCGAGCTGCGACTGAATAATTTTAAAGATGGAAAAACCCAGTCACTTATTTTTTGCCCAACCAAGGATTTGAACCCAGAACCTCGTCGACGCAGTCGTACTCATACCGCGTACGCCTTAAAACTACGCCACCGAGGCAGTAATTTTTATTCTAACGATTACATGATAGACTATATATTATTTTATAGCGGCAAGAGCGCGAACGGGCGGAGCGCGTCTCAGTAGAGAAGATTGAGGAAATGACCCCTGAACAAAAATTGGCTGAGAAGCTCCGTCAGCAGCAACTACAGGAGGAGTCGGACTTAAAACTAGCCATGGAAACTTTTGGTGAGTCTAGATATCAATTCATTGTAAATTGTGCACAATACAAGTGGCTTATAGGCTGACATAGATGGGATATCATTTGTGATTAGAAGGTCCTTCAAGCTAGTAACCGTGATCTCATTTAATGGTATAATAATTATGCTGAAGCTTTAGCCATGAATGCTTCTGTAAACGCATACAGACCTATAGCTATATTGACGGGTTGTAAATAATTCAGCCCATTTATATACATTCTCAGTGCTTTTTTCACCTTTATTGTGAATTATTACTGGTAATTATTTATTGGTGGTAGGTTTCTTATATGTGCAAGTCCACCTGGGTAAGTACCACCGCAATGTCTATTTCTGCCACCAGTGTCTAGTCACGCTGTGTTCCGCTTTGAAGGACATTGTAGCCAGTGTACCTACTGGACATATAAAGATTCATCTCTTGTCTCAGGATGGCAAGTGCAGTGGAATATCAAACAATACTTTATAATTTTAGGTGTTGGATGTTGTTTCTACTGTTCATGGGCGGTTGTATCGCTTACCATCAGGCGAAGGGCAAGTTCTTCTCGTCATTCAAAGCAATAAAATATATTAGACTTCACATATCATTGAAAATAATACTCCAGCGTGTAAGTTTCCAAACTAATGCAACATTTTTAATTTACAGGCATTACAGAAGGCATGACTGGCAAATTGGACACCTTTCATCCAACCACAAAGGCAGAGTTCACAGAATTTGCTGACCTTCTCAGCAAAAAGATAAATTTATATAAAGCTAAGGAGGAGTTCCCTGGATTCGTGGATGAGCTAGTGAAAAGTATTGTTGTTCAAAGTGAGTAGATATTATAGCCCTTTTGATTTTTATATGGTTGATTTTGAATTTTACCGATCAAGATATGTTATTGCACTCACTCTGTCATCTATATAGCTCTGATTTGAAGAGATCATAGAGTTGACTTTGTTTTCACAAATATGTTTCAGCAGATTTCTATATATCATGTTTTTTTTTTTAGTAGTTACAATCAGCAATCGGTCGCAAGACTTTAAACTTATGAGTTCAATGACATTCAACTTTAGAATGAAGAGACAAACAGCCCATCTTCCCTATCACAATATTTTGTTTTCAATTTATTTACTGAAGGTTTTAAGAGTTGAGAATAATAAAACATGATATGCATATTTTTTAGTGCAGGGCTCGCCTCAAATTTCTAAGTTATATACACGCACATACCCCAAAAGGTATACGCATAGACGCAATCAGAGCACACATTTTTCGCCAAGTGTATTCCGTTCCATGATGTGATAGGGGGCGATATCGTCATATCGGGCACAAATTCCAGACTCGGCTGATTCTGAGCAGAACAACCCAAATATCACTGCCCAAACCGGGATTCGAACCCAGGATCTCAGAACACTGCCGTACCGCGCATGCAGTACAACTACGTAACCGAGGCCGATTTATTCCTGACATGTCATTTTAGTTAGAAATTTTGTGACTAGTAACCATTTAAATTAGGCCTTATCCCTCTCACTAGTAGAGGTGGCCCGTGCCCAACAAAAGGACAGTATACAATACAGATCTAATATTATATTATATAATTTTTAATTATGATTTATTGTTTAACTTCTAGTGGCGTCGGCAGACATCAGAAGGATAAAGCTGACAGTAGACAACCTTTACATTGAGAAACAAAAGCTGAGAAGAACGACAAGGCAAAGAAACCCACCAAGGGCAAGGGCAAAGCAAAGTTAAAAGTTGAAGGTGACAATGTAAGTATTGATTTATACCCACTTTAAAAAAGGAGAGTTTTATGATTTTCTTTTTTTTTTGTTTTAAAATCTTTTTATATAGGCTGATAAACTATTAAAAACTTGCCATATGTATATGGAATTAAAGTCATCCAGGAATTAATTATACTCCATTTCTCACCAACTTATTAATGGGTAATTATTTGAATAATTTTACAAGTATCAATATAAACCCAATTATATTAATTTCATCCTGATGCTTGATGAAAAAATAGAAAACTTAAAAGTATAACCAGACTTATGATATATCATATAGGTTTATAACAATAAGTACAAAGAAGGGTTAAGCATTTACCTTGCCACGCCAATGTCAAGATTGTCTCCAGTAATACATTATCAAATGTTTATAAATATGCCTTGAAATCAATATGGTCGTGTTTTATCGCGTGTGGATACGCACGCTACACTATCATTGCATTGTGATATTTCTTATCAACCCTGTGAGATAAGCAAAATGGTTGATAAGAATGAGTGAGGTATTAATTATCGTGGCAGTAGCAATGATAATTATTTTACTCATAGCAGCAAGAAAGGCCTGTATGAACTTTCTTTAGTTACACTTGATAAAGAGATATAATTTACCATAAGAAAGGTCATAATTATTTAATAATATGTGAAAAGCTAAGTCTTTATACTTAATGATTTCTTATGTTTACGTGAATGTTAGACATTGAAATTAAACTAATTTTCTAATTCTATCACGGTTAGTATTTTAATTTTCTCCCGACGTTTCGAAGACTTTGCAGCCTTCATGGTCACGGGGGGGACTTCTTTATACTTGCCCCCATCTTATAATAAATTAGTTTCCTCTCTGTTTACCATTTTGCGGTTAACAATTTTGAATACTTCTATCCACTCCAACAATGTAGAACTAGTAAATTTGTTTTGCATTTTGCAAAAACAATCCAGTATTGCAAAAGGCTCACCCTCTATCACATTATTGGGGGATAATAGACATAAATTTGCATGTATATGTCACATAAACAAACATATCTACAGAATATTAATATCTTAAAAGGTCTATATCTTTATTCCTCTATTTGAATGTCTATGGTCACTCTTCCTAATGTTGGCAACACTGCCCCAATAAAACAATTCCAAATGTAACTTGTTTTTTTTTCAGGCTCATCTAAGTCAGTACGAGTCGTACGGTAACTTTGACGACGAATACGACGACTTCATGTAAATATTGCGACGAAACGGTCACGCACGTCGGTGTCTGGTGTGAATATAACGTGGAGCGGTAGGGTTGTCCCTTGTGCTAGTGTTGTGAAAATATTAAAAAAAAACATCGATTTTGCTATTTGAATTTTATAAAGAATAGAAAAAAGGATTAGCAGTTTGTTTTTTTTTTATTTAACGTAGATTTTTTCCGGTATTATGCATTTTGTGAAAAATCCTTTTGTATGAGTATTCAGCATATCAATATAACTCGACACTCTAAATAGTATAATTAATTTCAATATTAGCAATGAAATATTTTTACAATATTTTCACAGGGACAACACTACCGCAACTCCTTACACCATCGTCAAATAGTAATATTATTTATACAAATAATATTATAATACATGTTATTTATTTTAAAAGACTTGACCAATTGTAATAGTTCAGTTATACTACGGCGATGGTGTAAAAGGAGGTATCCGAAAAAAGAAGCTTGCAATATAATTAAGATATTGACTGATGTCATTAGAGTTAATTTCAATAAATTTGTTTTTTTTTTTGCTTTTTTTGTATACAGAATGTCTTCCATGGAAATAAAATTACATTGCCAAAATTTTGAGTTCATATTATTTTGCAAGCTTCGTTTTTTTCCACAGTACTAGAATAAATGCTTTTTTATTATAATCGTAATGCAAATGACAGTTATTTTAACCATAAAATAGAAAAAAAAAATGCAAAACTCGAATCTTTTATATGAGTGATGGTTTTTTTGTTATGTTTAAATTAT
Source organism: Manduca sexta (assembly GCF_014839805.1). NCBI lineage: Eukaryota > Metazoa > Arthropoda > Insecta > Lepidoptera > Sphingidae > Manduca > Manduca sexta. The sequence continues at coordinate 6,206 of NW_023592937.1, forward strand.
TATTGTTACAAGTACTGAAACGTGTGTTCAAACAATTACAAGAAATTGTTGAATTAAATACTTTTATTTAATATCGCATCACGAAGATATGACATGCCCAGATATGGTCATTCATCACAACAATCTGCACTTATTATAGCACTCTGTTTCTCAAAAACGAATTGAAATTCTCTATACAAGTCTAGCCCTATTTTCAAGATGAATTTTATAGGCTTATCAGTGATGTTATATTATGGCGTATTGATATGCGCTTGCGCATGTATGGTCGTACTAAATTTGCGTTGTACTCTGCTTCGTTGAATATACGTAAGCATTGTTAACGAAACTGATCTATGATATAAAGTACCAATGGCTTGTCAAGGCAGATATTACTATCATTCGTCGTTCATATATCGAGTACTATATGCCTATTTTATTACCTGTCAAATACGAAACATCTTTTGTTAATGATTGATCGTATACCACTAACCGAGCAACAAAAGTAAACTCTATGGACGATTTCTATAAAAACTGATTTACTTTACCTTTCAACTTCGAACTGGAATATCGGTCGAAAACTTTCCAGATGTCTATATTTTTGTGTCTAGTCTTACCAGTAGCTTCCTGGAATCCTGTGGGTTCCTTGGTCAATTATTTATGTATATAAATGGACTAACATTTAACACCATTATCACTCACGGGGTAATTTCATTACTAATTTTATCGATGTTCATGTATTTGTCGATAATTAGTGACGTCGCACGATAATTTCATTTATAACTCGTATAGCACTTGTACGGAAGATAATTTTTAGTTACGTAAAACTACTGCGTTTTTTAAATATATTTTTTTGTGCTGTCGATATTCGTCTAAATTTGTCGTTTGAAAGTAAGACTGTAATTAGTTGACTCGTTCATCGATTATCGATAAAAAATATATATTTTCATTAATTTTAAAATCTAACCCACGCAAATTTGTCTATGAATATCTTTAGTTTTAAAAACGCAGAGCATCGTTTGAATTATTATATACGCTTGCTTAAACGTTAAATAACCAGGCACCGAACGCCATAGCATTACCATAAACTTGCCCATCGGCAATGAAATGGCAATGCTATGTTTTAAATTGTCTATGATTTGGCGACTTCTAGTGAAATTCAGTTTTTGGAATTTAGACTTTGATTACCTGATGTTATAGTCTCTTTTTGTTTTGTATCTGCTATTATTACTCGACATTGGCAAAATATGGGTAAAAGCCATAATATAAAAGTTTTTTAATAAAAACTATGCTATGGTACTTAAGATACATCGTATCATCTATATCGATAATTTTGTGGTGATAAAGTTAATCGAAGCTATTCCAATACAATGTAATTGAATGGCAACTTAGAATTATCTACGAAAGACCAAAACAGAAATTCATAAGCTTTATATTTATAATAAGAGTGTTTATTTCTTTTATCTCACGACAGATTTTGCTAGACTCGCCGAATCTAGAATGCCATGTATTATATACACATTATACAGTGTATAATAAAGAGGATTCATAACGGTTACGGTCGGATATGTTATGTTATATAGATAATAAATTTTTTATTGTGATATTTTTGGGTTTTATTTCGGATATTTTTCGTCGCCAATACAAGGGTAAATTCCACTGCATTTTTTTTGTTTATAGCCACCTTTATCCTAATATCTATGCGAATGCACGCATGTAAAGCCGTTGGACTTGCGCCTGATCTCTCCGGTCATGTATTGCCGTCTCACCAGACAATGAGAGTGAAGGAACATAGATTGCACTTGTTTGTTCCGCATACTTGTGCACTATAATATCTCCTGCGTATGTACCTGATCTCCGTTAAAATTGGCCGCCGAAATTCGGCTAGGTTTTTTTTTATTTTTTATAAATGCGAAAGTTGGTAAAATTGTTGTGATGTTTGTTAGAAGTAAACGCCGAAAAAACGGAACGAATTTGGATGATATTTGGTCTATAGATAGACTATGAACTCGATTAACATAGGATACCAAACCTGGTATTTTTTTGTTATAGAAGAATTGGGATGTTTATTAATTTTTAAAATAGATGGCACTGGAGTCGTATTGCTGGCGCTATAAATTGCTATAGTATATTTTTTTAAGACATGAGATAGTATTTCGACGGACGCAAGGCTATGCAAAATTTCCTGATTCTTGCTTTTTTCTTGTTCCTTCATCCGTTAGATAATTGGCTCAAATACGAATCGATTTTGTTTTTTTTTTTCACTAATAGGAAGATACATTATTCTTGAATACTATAAGCTTTTTATCGCGGATAAACTATTTATTAATTTGGAGTTGAAAGGCTGAAATAAATCTAGTTCACGAGACACAAGCGAACTCAGCTTCCTATTGCGTCACATTATCTGATGAGTTTTTAATTCTTTTTAAACTCATTAGAAGGTCCAGTTTATTAATCGGTTTTCGATTACACTCGATCAGACTTCCTTGAATAGCGTTTTATTATTTTATTAGGACATCCAGTGGTAATTACAATAAAACTTTAACTAAATAAATCATTTAAATAAGACACGTGTTAAAGGCA
>NW_023592938.1:0-5092 GCF_014839805.1 Manduca sexta
GGAGCATAAGGGACATCTGCAGGCTTCATCTATCTGAAGGTATCTAGATTTACGTCAATTATCGTTCACTTTATTGAACATTGTGAGGGTTCTGCATAACTAAAAATTCTTCATAATAATTTCAAAAGTGCTATCTTCAAATCCGAACTAGTTCGTGGTGTCAATAAGGTAAGATCTCCCCTCGAGGCAATTCTTGTGCTCTCAATCTCCACACCGAATGCAGGCCCTTGCACGGGGGACATTTGCGGCGGCCTTAGGCACGCAGTTCAGTGTGTATACCTCATGGTTGTCAATACACAGGCCTATGAGAGCTCGCGAACATTTCCTGGCATTCTTCCCTCCACCCATCCTAAGAGGGTCCTTTTCCTTCCCCCACACTTGCTGTCACGAGATATCCCCTACCAGCGTTCATCCTGGCCCCTGCTAAGCCGGGGGATTCCAGTACCCTTTCACAGGTTTACCCCGATGTTGAATACGGGGTTCGATACACAAAAAAAGATGAGTTAATAAATTGGACTATTGCTGATCAACCCTGTAAACGTAATCTAAAAACTGTCAAAGTGATTAAAAATAATGAATACTATTGGTAGAGCGTATCACGGATCTATTTCATTTTCTAACACAGTATAGGCATTGTTATATAAGAATATGTCGGTATTATACACTGTTATATTATTGTCGAGTAAAGAGCCGATGAGAGGCAACACGAGAGACCGTTGGCTAATGTACTGAGATGTTACTACAAAACGTTGAACTTGAGACATTTTGAGACGAGTCATTTTTTACTGGTGGTAGGACTCTCATATGTGAGAGTCCGCCTGGGTAGGTTCCACCGCAAGGTCTTTGTTCAAACAGCAGTGTGTAGTCACTGTTGTGTTCCAGTTTGAAGAACATTGTAGCCAGTGTAATTACTGGACATAATAAGACTTAACATCTCAAGTCTCAGGATGTGGAAGACCAAACAATACTTTGTAATTCAAGGTGTTGGATGGTGTTACTATTATTTATGGGCGGTTGTATCCCTAACCATGAGGCGAACGACAAGTTCGTCTCATCATTGAAAGCAATAAAAAGTTATATCACACTAATTTAGATAATACACATATTAGGATATGAATTAAAAATATATTAAACAGAGTCATTTTGATATTGCATTAATATTTGATTATCTTGATTGGTCTCTTCTAGATATCGATCTAAATAGCGATTGTTTGTTGACCTCAGCTACTAAACTTAGAATAAGTCACCACCAAGGTGATGGTAGGTTATACGTAAGTAATAATTAAATACTCTCATGTACCTTGACTTATCATAAGCGCAATTATGTTCGCCTACATGATGAATAAAACATTTCATTTTTATTTAAGTGTATCGCGTTCCGGGATCAGCCTGTGTATATCCGGTTCCAACAGGCCGGCATAATTGTGTCAACTGCCGCAGGATACTTACCATCAGGTGCAGTAGGGGTTAATTTTCCGTGCACGCAATCATGGATAATATATATTTTTATAGAATATTTGCCGAAGTCCACAGTCACCGCAGTAAAGATGTGCAAATTGCACAAATCCAGATAGTAACTGCGCGGACGGTGTGTTTCGTCAGCGAGTGAATGTGATGGGTTACGTGGTACATTCTCTGTGATGGTACATACATATATACATACTACAATTTAGAATGTTTTGTGGTTTTCTTCTGTTGCTATGTTTTTTAATAAACTTGATATTGCTATGGAGGGAAGTGGACAATTAATATTTCCCACTCCTCTCTATTTTTCTATTTGATTAATTTCGTTGCAGGATAAAGACAAATTAGTGTTCCCTGAGACTCGCCGAGCTTCACCGCTCGGTGTCATAAAATGCGTGCCACTGCTGATCCTGGTTTACAGGAATTGTAGTGGCGGGTGTGAGGGCGGGAAAGTCTCTAAAAAAAACTTAATATGCTTTCACTACCTTCAAAAGGTTCAGCGGAGGCATTAGGGAATTATATTATAACCGTTTTATCATCTATGGCTAAATCGAGCACTTCTAATCACCACAGACAATTGTGTGGTAGACTTCTCAATCAATCAATCAGCCTGTCACCGTCCACTGTTGCACGTAGACTTTCCACCACAGCCCACATCCATCCGCTACCCGCCGCCTTGTTCAAGTCGTCGCTCCGTGCAGCAGGGCGTCATACACTACGTCTACCTAATCGCGGTCTCCACTCCAGCACCTGTCTGCTTCATCGATCATCTGTCTGTAGACGAAATAAAAAAGGAATTTATCTATATAAAACTTCAGAATAACGAGCGCGTTTCCATGTAGTAAGTAAGTAGGTAACTTGTTATTCAAATTATTCAAACATCGATAGTAATGCTATTGTGGCACAGTGTCGAAGGGTCCATAATATAACCTGATTCCTGCCGGCTTGCCTTTTGTAACTTATGTAAAATCTAATTATCATTGGAACGTTTTTCAGTATGCATTTATGCATATTTTGTTACCTATGTATTGTGTTGGGTTCCCATTTGGAAAATGTCACCCTTCGCCATTTTATGGCATTTACTTTCGAGTAAGCGGCTTGCTTATCACTCTGTTTAGTTTAATTAAAAAAATATATCTTTGTCGCATCAGGTATAAAACAGACAGTTGCTTATAGTCTCTTCAAATTTTGGACTGTGTAAGCGCATGAGAGGACGGCAGGCAACTAGGGTTGAGGAAGATCGGGACCCGAGGAAAAAACGATTGAAACCAACATCATTATTGACTCACAAACCCGTGTCGCAGGTTCACATTAATAAATTATACATTGTAAGAGTAAATATATTTACTATATTCTATGTAATGATTTAATCCACTGCTCATACACTGACAGAATGTAGTTCGGAAGTTCTTGTACATAAAATACGCTTCAAAATTGATACAGCCTTGCCTGCATCGAGCATCAGTTAGTTTCGTTGCATTTTTAGTATTTATGAGAGCGTAAAATATTTGCAAATAGATGGATCTGGTACGGAGATTCATAAAATTCTATGTAATGCATACTCAATATATGAAAACCGAAGAGTACGTTTGTTTGAATGTGCTATTCTCTGAAATTATAAAACCGATGATGATTTTTTTTCACTAATAGGAAGTTATTACTTCTGAGTGAGAAATGGGTATCCTGGTTGCACCTCTGCCTACCCTTTCGATACAGGCGGGATGTATGTTTTTTTTTTACAGTTGGAGAATAAACAGTGGGGGCTTGATTCCCATAATAAGTAATTATATGATGTAGCTTTTTAACTAAATATATTTAATGTTAATTAAGGCGAAGTTAGCAACAAAATGACGGATAGGGAGTGAAAAGACGCTCTCGAATTCGAAGCTTACCGTTTCTCTTCCAAAATGTGTGATATTTACTGTCAAGAATCATTCTTTGTGTAACTTGAGCAATATTTTAGGAATACTGTAGACAAACTTGTCTACAGAGAAACTCTACCAATAATATGGTAAAGAGTACATTCGCCCTACTTTAAGGAGCCAATGCCCGGACACAGTTATAGATATTATGTCACGTATATTGTAATATTCGAAATAATATATTCCGTGGGCGTTCAATGTACCAATAAAAATATTATGCATTATATATTCTACTAGGTTTTACTCGCTGCTTCACTCCGCGTAAGTCTAAATAAAGAATACGTGTAATATAAATATTTATAATACATATGATCCCCATTTGTCAAAATCCTACTGCTGGGAAGATTACCTACTACTAAGAAGGCTTTGTCCACTATACTAGCCTAATACGGGTGAGCAGCCTTCACATACCTGCGAAATCCTTTTGCAAAATTTTGAAGTACAGTTAGTTTACTCTTACCCCCGTATTCATAGACGTTATTTATCTAAGGACGGAGCATTGCTGTGATAACAAGTCTGTGTCTCAGTGCTGACGGCATGACAGCCTTCGCAGTGCCTATGGCACATATGGCCGTTGTGATTAGCTAATATTGAGATACAACTTTAATCTAGTTGGCTGTCAGATAAACAAAGCTGAACGAATAGCAAACTGTCAGATAAACAAAGCTGAGAAACAGACTGTCTGTCACAGCAATGCTCCGCCCTTAGATAAATAACGTTGAAGAATACGGGTGATAGAGTTTTCCTTTACAATTTAAGCGAGTGATACGTATCAAATAATAGCCACTTTATAACTAACAGGGCGCAATAATGAACCGTCCCAAGTCGCAAGTGTTAACCAGTTTTTACTTACCAATGACCGAGTTATTATGCATGCAGTTACCAATATTATGTCACAGTATATTGTTATATCATTATATATTATTCAATATGCGTCCAATGAACCAATAACGAGTTTTATGTTATGACTGACAAATGTCCTATGTAGAGTATAGATGTGTAGCTATTTTGGAAATATTACAGAATATATTAATTTTAGTTTTCCTTCATTTCTGGCTGTGAATGGCTTTTGAATAAAAATCTAATTAAGAATTATTATAGGTAAAAATTGCATGTTTAATTTCATCTAAATCAGTTTAGTTGTTTAGTGTTGCCAAACATTTTTCCCAATTTCAATATTAACAAAATTACTGACCAATATTTGCATAGACATAAGAAATCATTATCAAAATTAGACTCCGCGGGGATTTGACTTTTGTATTTATTTATTATTTTATTATTATTAATATAAACTTTATTGTACAACGTAAATATAAGAAACAAGACAAATATACAGACGGTGGTATTAATTAAAACATCGGTGCATACAAATGGCGGTCTTTTCAGTAAAAAAATTAAATGCGTCTGCGTCACCTAAATGTAGTCGAACAGCGCGTTGTGTAGCATCTGTTTATATTCTAATAATATAGAAAATAATCGATTTGCGATGCACGGCGAGTGGCCCTTGGTGGGGTCGAGGCACTTTCGACCGGTAAGTGGGTCAATATGGCATATTTTGGCGTGGTCACTATTCTATGTATGGTTTTCTTTAGTTATATAAAAATATTACTATTCTTCTATCAGCCGTTGTACCAATTATCAAAGAATTAGCTTGGTCTATATGACAGGCCGCCTGCCTGATTTCCAACATCAAGCCTATTAGATTA
>NW_023592939.1:0-29185 GCF_014839805.1 Manduca sexta
AAACATGATGTTAAAGTAATTAACATCTAAAACATAATTAACGACAATATTATTTCTCTACAAATATAAAACTATGCTTACCATGTAAAGCAAATATACATGTCATATCTATCTATCCCTTATTTATAAACGTTTTTTATCTAAGGACGGAGTAAAGCTGTGATAACAAGCCTGTTTCTCAGTGCCCAACGGCGCTGAGAACAGACTATAATTTGTGATTGGCTAATATTGTTATATCTCAATATTAGCCAATCCCAACGGCCCTATTTCTACTGCGAAGGCTGCCATGCCGTCAGCACTGAGAAACAGACTTGTTATCACAGCTTTACTCCGTCCTTAGATAAAAAACGTCTATGAATAAGGGGGCTAGTATCTACCTACATTTTACAATTATATAAAATTCAAAATTTATCCTCCGTACCTACGGGCCCCGTGATTATGAAGGCCGCAGTCTTCTAAACGTCGGGAAAAAAATATATAAAAAACCGCAATAAAATCCGTAAAATAGTTGTAATTTAAAGTCTAACATTCGCGTAAACGAAAGATATCTTCACCGCGCGAAGTAATAAGCCAACACGTCTGTGCGTACTTACCCATCGCATCGGGCCTTATGGAAGACCATCGAGCCGCGGCTCACCTGGGAATGGGTCCGTTAGCTCAAACACATTATCATTCGAAACAATGCAGTCAAATAAAAATTATGTGTTTTTTTTATATTATTTTAGAATATTTAACGTTGCTCGTGTCTGTTATGTATATTTTAGGTTGTTTTATGTTAATTTATATGTTTTCTTGTAAAATTGTATTCTTGCTGTGTTGTGTGCAATATTCTTTTATTATTATTATTGTTAAAAATGTGAGAATAAATGTATCTGACAATAGGCTGATCTCCTACCACATGATAAGGGTAACATTTTTAATATACATATATAAGCGGATCCATAGGCAAGAGCTAATACGTTAATATATTAGTTAGTGTTTAGAGTTTAATACCGCATAAGAATCACAATTAGTGTGTTGTCCGTCTGTCTTATGCCTTTTCACTGGACCGCTTAGAGGTATCAAGTAAAATTTTACGTTAATATAGAAGTTTTTAGGTTTTCGTGCCGCAAAAAAAGGCCTTATAGGGTTACTTTATTGTCTGTTTGCCTGTCAAGACCCTTTTTCTAGAAACGTGTAGTAGAATCTTTATCAAATACTCGGGTCATCGGTCTTTTTCATATGGAAAAATCAAACTTGTAAGGCAACGCGATCTAATATCTCACTACTTATGTCACATATTTGAGATTTCTTCAGAGAATCAAAACCTGTATGGTATTGCCTTACAATCATCAGACAAGATGCAATATCTTACAGCACAGGTAAAGGAAAAAATCTGTAAACAGTAAACATATACTTTAATAACAAAGAAGGTAGTTTATTCTGAACGTAAGTTGCGCGAGCACTTCTCCCAAAAAAAAAAAACAGTATGCTATGGACTCCATGAGTTGATGTAAAATATATTTTATTATTCTTTACACGCATACTCTCACGTCTTTTACGTCTGAAGGGGTAGGGAGAGGGACAGCTGGTGCACACACTTTTCGCTGTGTGTTGTCCCATGATGTGATAGGGCTGAACCTATTGCCATATCCGGCACAAATTCCAGACTGCGTCCTGATAACGAGTGTAGAAGCCCAATATAACTTTGCTTAATCCGGAAATCGAACCTGTGACTTCAGCACTGTTGTACTGTAAAACAACTACGCCACCGAGGCAGTCGAGCATAAATCCAGGTAAAATGTTATATCTAGTTTTGAAATATGACATTTCCACTTGGAGGACGTTAAAGCTGGTCCTTGGTGAGTCGACAGCTGAATGCAGAATTTCATTTTGAAATGCAAATATAAGTTGAAATATGTGTGTGTGCTATTTACATAGTTTGTGATTTTCCTTCATTCTACTTGTTATATTATACTTAGGTAAATATAATGAAACAGTCATATAGGGTTTATATAAATAAGTATTATTTACCTTTAGTTTTCGTTGAAGTTTTTATTTATTATAAGTGTTGTAATTTGTTCAAAATATTCCTAAACTAATTTTATTAAAATGAAAAATCATTACTATCTATTATCAATAAGTAACCTATTTAAATTCTATTTTTATTATTTTTATCTGAATCTCTTTAAATATTCTGGAACAAATGTTTTGTATTGGAATACAATTGACAACATTTCAAAATGTAAACGTGCCTAAAACAAAAATACCGTTTCTTAATTTTTCTACTCTGAGTTCGATTATGAATTTTTAATATTCGTTTAATACTTAATTTCGGAGAAAAATTAAAACCGAAAAATGCTTGATGACGTCACATATACGGTTGAATGAAATAGTTCCTTGGTCCACCTTATTATTTATTTTAAAGAACTAAGACAACGTCATTTGTCAATGTCAAATGTCAATATTACAATAGATACGTCACAACTGTCACTTTCAACGAGAGAGACAAACAAAAACTGTCACTTAATTTTTTTTTACTGCAAAGAAAAGGTCATTGCGTTTTGAGCCGTATATGAGACTTCATTTGGAGCTTACGTCGTTTTAGAATAAAACAAAATTCAAAGTGAAAATCATGAATGAAAATATCTGCATTTCGAAAAAGAAAAATATGGGTCTCATCATTTTAGATCTAATTTCATAAAATATAAACATTTTGGTATGTTGAAAAAATGAAATGTTGTCAATTATGGAACTTGTATAAGTTATTTTGTGAAAGATGAAACAATATTTGGCTCAAATGTCCTACTCCAAAACTCAAAGTCACTTCTACTTAATATTGTTATTTAAACATTGACCTATGAATTCAAATTTCTGTAGACACATTCTTGTCCTTATTTTATTTTGAATTGCTTTATGATTTTACACACACTATCAAAGAAAATCAATCTACAAAGAACTCAGTTACATCTGAATAGACGCCGTTACTCCGAATTCAAAGACATTTGTTTTTATTGTCAAAGTTGCAAGTAATGTTAGTAACCTTCAAAGCATACAAAAGTTGTTAGCGATTCCCTTCTATGCGGACTTAGCCTTGTTTACTAGGAAGTGTTTTGGTAAGGTTGATATGATTTTGGCGGCGATATATCATTAAAGTGATATGTACAGTCAATCTATACGAAATAAAATTGAATCCGTAATATGTTATACATTATTTAGATTCCGGCAATAATAACTCTACTACCAGTTCGGAAATCAGTTCTCATCAGAAAAGAACGGGCAAGAAACTCTGGTGTTGCTTTTTTCAAAATCAGTACATGATAAAGAGTGGAGAACAAAAAATTCAATTAGTTTTTTTATTGTTGTTTAGAGCAGTACATTGATATTCTCGTAAAATAAGGAAATAAATTAATGAATTAAATAAATATAGTTTACATACTTAATTTTATATTGGGTCCTTCGAGGGGAAAAAGGGAGGGATAATCGTAGCGACATCGCTGGACGAGAATTTATTTGGACTGGTTTTTACCACTACGTACGATGTTCCTTCGCATGGAGCCAAAAGAAAACTTAAGACCTCGTAGAAAAAGGGAACGGAGATGACATTTCTGATGGACGGATATTGAATATATGTGATTTGTGATTCCTTCCTAACCAAATTTCGGCAACGGCAGCCAATCTTAATGGGGATCAGCCAAGTACGCAACAAGTATTGTGCACTAGTATGTGCGCAATACTCAGGTGCACTTTTTGTTCCTTCACTCATATAGTCCAGTGAGACGGCATGACCGGACAAAGATCAGACGAAGGACCAACGGTTTTACGTGCTTTCCGAGGCACGGGGGTATCACACCGCGAACTACCTAACTCCGACCTGCGACTGAGAAAATTTTAAAATGAAAAACCTAGTTATAGTAATTTTGACCCAACCCGGGATTCGAACCCAGGACCTCAATACGATAGTCGTACTCGTAGTGTGTACAATAACAACTACGCCACTGAGGTAGTCCGATACTCAATACATTTTACAGGCGAACGAATAACATCGATTTTTCCACCACACTACCTCGTATAACATGTTTTATTCCGAGGCCAATATGTGTAAATTCAGTGGCTGACACAAGGTTAGTAGTTACTAATAAAAATAGAAAGTAACATGGACGATATTTTATTAACATTAAAGCACTTTTACTGTATGTAGGAACAACCCTTTCGGATCCTCCATATATCAAAGTAAATATCGGATTCCACTGACTATAAACGGTAGTTTTCTTTATCGACAATAAGAAAGGTTTGCTTTATCGACAAAAGACCAGTATCGACAATAAGAAAGGTCTCAAAATATAAACGCATAGAATTGTTTTATCGAAATTGGAATGTTACCGTTCAATATTGCAGAACAATGTTCATTGTCTCAATGTACTGAAGTTCGATGTGTGTCGATTTCGTTGTTATTTTATTTCACTCTTTTATTTAATTTTAACATATACTCCTTTTTCGGAGCTTAGATTAAATACTAAATATAGCACCTATTCATGTTTTTGATTTATTATCCAGTAGTCCTTAATTACCAATTATTTCTATGCTTTGATCAGCGTTTCACAAATTCTCCAGCAAACATCTTGGGCTAAAACTATTCAAGTTTAAATTAAACCCAAATACGATTCTAATAAAGTTCTTAAAAGAAACTCACATCTCGAAGTGGTTACAACGAACCTATGATCTGTGCAATGTTTGTCATATTAATACCTTTTTTTTTAATAAATATCTCGTAGTTTTTCTTAACTGAAATGCATGTTTCTCATTTGTAATGATGAAGTCAGACTAGCTAAAGAGCAATTTCCATATTCATATTATCAATTCCATTTATTATCTCTTGGAGTTAGTCTTAACAAAAATTAATATTAAAGTTGCTAATATTAATATCTAAATTACAATTATTATTTTACAATACACGTGTAACATTAAAAAAAATCATGGCCTATAAAAGGAACAGTGGAAGGTTGATTTAAAGCCATAAGAGGTGTAATAACAAATGTCATACTTTAGGTAGAAGTAAAAGTAAATTTGCATAATACTGTAAATGAAGGAAATGGCCGTCAGTATATTAATAGAGTGGCTTATGATCATAACAATAACGTATCGATTACCCGACAAACAATAACAAACACAATGTTCAACAGAAACAAAAGCATGTAGAAAAATCCTCAATATCTTAATATTCGTGTATAAAGAAAGCTGAAGATCGAACCAAACGCGTATAGAATAACTCGGAGATAAAATAAAACGGAATAGCAGGATTTTACGAGCGCATTGGAAGCAAAATGTATTACAGTTCAATAAGTCTTGGTGTCATGTGTCAATCGTCGGGATTCTGCAAGTCTTTGGCTCAGTTTCGCATCATATCCGATATTATATTTGATGTAATACCGTTTTATTTTTGTTTAATCTTGAAGTATATTATGATTTCAATGTATATACTTGCACTGTGGTGGAAGGTCTCCCATATGTGAGAATCTATGAAGGTAGGTACCACCGCAATGTCTATTTCTACCGCCAAGCAGCAGTGTCTAGTCACTGTTGTGTTCCGATTTGAAGGATATTGTAGCCAGTGTAACTACTGGACATAATAAGACTGTCACATCTCACCGTCTCGGGATGGCGAGAGCAGTGGAATACCAAACAATACTTTGAAATTCAAGGTGTTGGATGGTGTTTCTACTGTTTATGGGCGGTGGTATCGCTTATCATCAGGCAAACGGCAAGCTCGTCTCGTCATTCAAAGCGATAAAAAAATATATATATATAGTCCATGTAGGTTGAACACGTCTAAACTTGCTGGCCCATGACGAATATAAAGGAATTTAATTTTCAAACGTCTCTGTTTTTATGGATGAAATTGCTCTGTGTTATTGCTTTTTACTTGCCTCAATCATACAAAAATAACTGACACGTATTACATTGTAATTGAGTTCACAACATTATTAGGCATTCAAACTCGCCACCATTTGGAAGTTGAATGCGAGAAATGTATAAAGACGTCACTCCATATTACATTTTCTTTTGATGAGGCAACGAACAGGTACTCACGGTAATGGAAACGGTAAAACTTGTTACAATTCAGACTTATATAACTAACATGCGACAATTTTGGACAATTTTATCTGACAAATGTTTTATAACCCATATTTTTAGATATGAGTTGATAGTGCAACGAATAAGAATTAATTTTAATTGGTAAAATATAAAACAAGAAAATTATTACGAAATGTACCTTAACAAGTAGTTAACGAAGGGAAAGTTTAGTGATAATAATTAGAGGCTGGCTAATAATTAAGGTAGGTATAAAGAAAGCATAATGTCCGATGAAATACAATAGAATAAGAGAAGAAATAAAGGCAAAAAAATAATACCTTCGACTTGCATATTTAAGATTGATCAAGTAGGAAAAAACAAAGGCTCATGAAAGCCTTCATTAGCATTGTTTCTATTTAAACCAACATCTCAATACTAAGGAGATAATCTTGCCTACTATCACACCATGGGAAGGAAAACACATGGCGGAGGGTGGATGCACTTGTTGCGCCTTTAGCTACTCTTGTGTATAAATGGCTTTATGTAAAAGGTGTGTACAAAATACTCAGCAATATGTTCTAATTAGAACCATTCCAAGGCCAAAACATACCTTTCTTAAATTTCTAACCTTCAATAATGTTATATATATAAGAATGAAGGATACTATTGCGTGTAAGTAAATGAAGGAACCCAAAGTAACTTCTAGACTTAATTAATTACCGTCAGGGGTCAACATCCTGAAGGTTGTTTACTTACAACAAGAATAGTTTTCTTACTAATTGATCTGAAAGTAAGCATTTCAGTACAGATCATATCTACTAGTAATTTACGAATTAATTGTTATTAAGTTAATTCATTTGTATGTTCTAACTACTTAATTGTTTAGACAACTAATACGACAAAAAGCAAACGACTTTTTTATAGTAATAGTAAATTTTCGTTACCGAGCTGACCATAAAATAGTTTATGAATATTTAGCTAGTGATCCAAAATACAAGCTTCTAATAGGTACGTCTGCAAATCTTTAGGGGTGCTATGTTTAGCAATGTACTCTCAAGTTGAGGAAGAAGATTCACAATAAAGCAATAATATAATGCAAAAGCAACTTAGTCTGCACTCTAACATTTTTGCATCTTAACTACTAAATCGAATTTTGATATAACTAAGTACGAAAGACGCTTGCACCCAAAAAAAACGGTAAATATATTATTTGTTTTTGTTACAGACTGAAACCCGAGAGATAAGCCGCGAGGAAGATCCATTTGCATAATACTCCTTATACTATTTCATTATCATTTACGTAATGTTACTAAGAGGAACAGGTGTTCCAGTGATTTATGTTTGGTTTTGCAATCGTGTTGTAACTCCTGACTTATCGTCACGTTTTTGTAATAATGTTACTGACGTTTTTATATCTTTATTTAGATAACACGTTGAACCGGATCGCAAAACACAGATGTTCCCAGTATATTGATTAGTTTGTAAATATTTGCCAATTTTTTGATAGTTAAATAATTTTTTATCGCTTTGAATGACGAGACGAACTTGTTCGCCTGATGGTAAGCGTTACGACCGCTCATAAACAATAGAAACACTTTCCAATTCCTTGAATTACAAATTATTGTTTGGTACACCACTGCATTCGCCATCCTAAGACATGAGATGTTAAGTCTTATGACGTCCAGTAGTTACACTGGCTACGATGTCCTTCAAACAGGGACTACACACTGATGATTAGCGGCAGACTGCCTCGGTGGCGTAGTTGTATAGCATGTCCGGTACAATAGCGCTCTGAGGTCCTGGGTTCGAATCCCGGGTCGGGCAAAGTGATATTTGGGTTTTTTTCTGCTCAGTATCAGCTCGGAGTCTGGAATTTGTGCCCGATATGGCGATAGGCTCGCCCCCTATCACATCATGGGACGGAACATACTTGGCGAAAAGTGGGTGCCCTAGTTGCGCCTCTGCATACCCCTTCGGGGATAAATGCGTGATGTTATGTATGTATGTATGTACCACCAGTGAACCCCTCCAGGTAACTATAGCAACTACAGACATTAAGTACTGTTTCGGCCTAAACATAATAATGTCAGTAGTTTCGACTAATTGGTGCGTGCAAACGAAAATTTCACCTTCATATTTACATTAAAAAGGTTTTGTTTCTACCCACCTCACGCTTATTATATTTCCTTGTATATTGTTCATAGAAAGAATATTTATACACGGAAATATATCTCGGAATAATAATTAGCTACCCAAATGTTTTATTAAATATTCATCATTAATCATGAAAATAAAAGTTATGCGTTTCTGTTAATAATTATCCTTCCTTGGTTTAGAAATTGCGGAGCTGAGTTCGAATCCCAGGGTAAGCAGCATTTTGTATGAGTTTACTAAAACAATTTGCCAAGAATTGACAACAATAAGTATTTCGTACTGGAGTCTGATATTCTTTACCTATTTCTATGGTCTAATTGGAAAATTCGAAAATTGGAACACAACCGTGACAATGCTGGTTGGCGACAGAAATATACATTGCAGTGTCTCTACCCAGGCAGACTCTTATATATTAAAGACCTACCACCAGTATATGCAAGACCTACCACCAGTAAATTAATGTAATTATCGTTATTTGTTGTCGAAATTTAATTTAATTGTAACACTTATTCCTGGCATACGTTTTCCTCATCACTAAGGCTCGTTATCCCATGAACATGAAGTAATCTTTATTTTATTTAAGTTACTCCACCTGTATCCTATCTTTGGCATCGTGGAGCGCAACATGAAGTTTGATGCTAAGCATGGAACAGACTTAGTCCGACCATCTGGTGAGATTACGACCACTCGTTTGCTCTCGACTTTGCTAGAAACCACCAGTTGCTCGAAGTTATGTCCGTCCTTTCTGGTTATGTGGCCAAACATTTAAGTACTCGGTGGAAGCAGATAAGAAACACATATTATACATTTATTTTTCTGCACTTCTCTATATGAACTTTTATTATTCATAATCTCACACGCCTCCGTGCGTGCAATGTGCTTAAAAAGGGGACAAATGTTTTTCTTCACATTTAATATTTAGATTTGTTTGTCTTCCTTAAAGTCTAATTTGCTTCTTTATATAAATGAATTTAAAGTCTAGGTTTCATTAAACCTTTAAAAAATCTTTGTCGTGTCGCTTGTCATTGCGTCTAGAGAAACGGTTCCTATCGAGGCTCATTACCGTCGCTTCACGCTATATGAAGTCTTCTACATGACTGAATGATTAGGGCATTGACTGGTTAAATACATTCTTGATTACATTTAGAGTTTCGTATATAAATAAAATTTTGGGATGTTTGACCCTGGAATTTTTGAAAATATAATATTTTGAATGAGGCACGAAATACTGCGTACCATGCTGTTAGAAATTTTTGAATTTCATCACTTCAATGCTATTTGTGCAAATGACCATGTTTTAGGCATAAACAAATCAGAATTCAGTTCCAAAAAAATCATTGTTTAGACAAATAAGTAAGTACGAGTAAGTAAGTTACTGTGACGACGATTTGCAGTTTGAAACGAAAAATAAGATCAAAGTCCTTCAATAACCAATACCTAAAGTCCTATGACTAATGCTTTTACACAACACGCTATTATACTCCGTAAATCTTGTACAAACGAATCAAATTACCTTGCACAACCACACTCCAAACGCCTACAATGAACGAGCACAATTTGTTTTGATACAACGTTCCGATCGTACGAAGCCTTATTTAGGCATTAGCATAAGGTCTCGCATATATTACCATCATCAGAATCTTGTTCTGCGTCAGATCAAATATTAATAAATGTAGTAGTGACGTTGTTTATCTTCTTAAAAAATCTTTCAAATAGCTTCATCGCCATTTGTGACTATCACATATAAATTTAGTTATACTATTGCGTCCTCTGAAGTATTACCTACCATAAAGTACATCCGAATAAAGGGAAACACAAACACTGAACCCAACACTTTCACTTGAGCAAGTTCGGAACCGTTACGGCGGAGCGGTGCGCTCGCGTCGCGGTGTGCGCGCGACTGGCTTCCCCCCCTCTGTACCACTTAGCAGGCCGTTTGTTGCCGATAGAAATACGTCGCATACTTTAGGATGGGGCATCAATCGCCGTCGAGCTTTCTGAGTTGGCTTGATTTGAAGTTCTAGATTCTAATAAATGTTTATCTAGCACGTACTTTTTGGTACAAACTCTGTTTACAATTATTAGTTCTTACTTGTTTGTCAATTCGTTGGACTTAAGGCTGTCATTAACCCGGCGAGCGTGTGGCGGGGTATGTCATACCCCCATGTTAATTACTGGCGTATATTTTTTGTGCCTGACTTTCAAACTTATAGTCTCTTTGAGTAGCTGGAGTTACAGGGTTGCGGAAGGTAATAGTGGGGTGATCACAGTGTCGCGGCAACCTGCATTCGAGTTACACGCTTGCAAACTGAGTTCGGGTACGTGATACCCCGCCTCATAGCTGGTGTGACAAAACTAAAATTGCTTTTTTCTGCTATTTTAACTTATTTTCTTTGTTTAATTGTAGATTTTAATAGAAAATGGATGTTGAAAATAGAAAAAACAACTTCGGTCTATGATAGAAGATGTACTTACTAGAACAGGGTTTCGCAAACTTTTATTTAGTGCGGACCACTAATGCCACCTTATGCGACCTTTTTGCGACCAAAGTCGTAATGTTTGGGTTGATGTTGTTCAGTTGGATTCTTAAATTTGTTTTTACTAGCAGTTTACTTCTGTATTTATTTTTAGATATACAAGAGTGCAAAAGCGTGCACTTTATAGTTTTTCTTTTACTTTTATTTTACTTGCGGATCCCCTGAGAGGGGCCCACGGGCCCCAGGGGTCCTATGTTTCGTGAAAATCAGGGCAAAGACACTAAATGGACCGATTTCATCCGTAACTTAGGCTTGGCTTTAGTTTACGAACACCTGAAGATGTGAAATGACAAAAATATATATTTCGATTTATATACGTCAGAGAATTTCTTCCCAGATCAACGAATCACTTTCATCGACTCAAAATGTTCCTGGTCATTTTATTAGATGTAGAGATTACCCCAACAAAATAATCATAAGACAAAATACTCATGAACAAGCTGAGGAAAGGCTATTAGTGTGGAGCATGCAATGTTTTTTGCAAAAACTGCACAGATTTTATCTCCAGTTCCTAAGATGTTCCTAAATTTTTTGTGATTTTTTTAGTTTATAAAGAAAATTATTTCATATTCTATCATACGATTAAGTTTTTTATCATAAAACTGGTTTTACTTTAGTTCCTTTTAGTTTTTAAGAGACTGAAAGTGTTTGTTTGAAATTCAAAGTGACTTATTTCCATCGAGGTAAAAAATAAAATTGTTAAAATGGCGCGATTGTTTTATTTCCAATGCGTTATGATGGTATTGTCTTATTATACCAAAAAAATAGTATAATACTTCTTCAGAAACAAGTTTTATAGCCAATTTTTTAAGGGGTATGTCATACCCTGCCTCATACTTCTTGTTACATTTTTCACCACATGCTCGCCGGGTTAAATTAAACTATTTAAACTGTTTTTGGATTTTACCACGGCTTTTATATTTATTTATCTCCCGACGTTTTCAAGACTATGCAGCATTCGTGGTCAAGGGGGCAGAGGTGTTGATCGTCCGCAAAGTCAAAGTTACAATATCTTCCTTTGTTATTAGACTATTAGGCAGTGGCTGTAGGATTAGGTTCAACTATTGCACCTGTTTTCTGGAGAGCTCCTATATTCGTTCCATAATATGAGTAGCCAGCCTTCTGATATATCAGGCATTAACTACCTCGGCCAAGTAAGTTATCTTTTTCTAATAAAAAATCTCAAATATTTTTCTAGATTATTCTAGAAAGTATTCATCAATTAAAATATGTAATGATTTATTAACTTAAGTATTGTGTTGACCCCGTATTGAGAGATAAGTATGTGAATTGTGTGTGTGTAACATTGACTATTGATTTATTTATTCATTGTTTTACCGAGTTAGTGGCTGTATTATTATATTATTGTGTGGCCTCTAGGTCACCATTTTCCAAACTATAGGTCGAGACCCACTGGTAGGACTGTTGATGGGCCTTGAAAAATAAGATAATACAATAACTGATCCAGTCAAGAGTTGAAGGGGCACCGATGATCATAAAAAAATATCATAAAACAGCAGTCCTTGTATATACATTGTAATCATGTAATAAAAATGTCTTTATGATAGCTAAGAGGTAAATCCAGAATTTGGAACTTTTTGATAGGTGAGTCGCGGTCCATTCAAATTTGGGGACCAATGCTCCAGCCTATGCGCTGTGGTACGAATTACTACTTACTACCACCAGTTCGGCAAACAAAATCATAATATTAACATGGGTAAAGAGATGTAAGCTAGTTTACCGGATATTCAGGACCTTATCGTCATCGTTTTCAACCTTTGGAAATCCATTGCTGATCATAAGCCTACCCTAAAGATTTTTAGACTAAGTACTTGGGACCTTTACCAGATTGTCACTGTCGACATTTATGATTATACATAGAGTTTCTATACGCTTCTCAATTAACACAGAATGTGTGGAATGCCCCTTTATAAGTATTTATTTTTAATAGAATATAATAAAGGTTCTGTACTAAAATATAATACAGATGCAGGTGTGGACATGGCTTTAAAAGACTTATTAATTTTGAATTATTTAATTCACGTAGCCTTTATACAAGACTGCGTATCGGACATTAATAATACATTTGAAATAGCATTTGCATTTTTACTATCACTTCAAAATTAAAATATAATTTTGTATTTAATATCTACTGTATATTAGTATTAGTACCATCATTAGCGCTTGACAAACATTTTTTATTTATCTTCGGTTTGATTAAAACCACGTGTTTTCTTTTTGGTATACACCTGGTAGATAAGTGGGTCACTTGATGATAAACAATAATCGATGATTATCTAGTCTATACTCCAAGTAAAGTATGGGGTTCGTAATTTGACATTTTTTAGATAACATCGTGCATGTTACAATGTAACTATACTATCCGGATATGAAAGTAGTTAAAGGAGATGTAGGTTTCACAGGAATTGAACTAAGTTTTTGCGACGGCAGTTCTTGGATACACTTTCCCGAGCGAACATGGCGGTGATTGATAGGGTTGCCATCGAAACATAATTTGAATTTCACGTAAATGAGTTGTAATTAATAGTAATAATAGAGCCGGATTTTCATTGCCTTAATTATTAATTTACGAACTTAAACTTCATAATGAAAGAGCATTTCAGCGAAATAAATATTGAAATTATTTTTCGAGTGTAAACCCTAACCAGTTGATACATGAGACGTGACAAGTTGTATGCTGCCTTTTGGAAGTGTTTTAAGTATAATATTTCATCGAAATAATGTTGTAAAATGAAGTGATAGGCCACTCGTATGCGAAGACCACCTGGGACCATATAATCACTTAGTTTATTCCCGCCAAGCTGCAGTGTGCACGCTTAGTATTCTAGTAAATTTTAGAGGATGTAGCCAAAGTATTTCATTTTAATTTTACACTACAAACATAGTACTTAAACGAACCTAATACTATAAGCATTCTTTAACAGTCAACCTGATGGAGTGGTACAGAGATATAAGAAAGAAGGTGCGTAAATAAAACCAGCAAAAACTTGAAGAAGTGACATAAAAAAATACTAATTAAATACGTAATTACTAGATATTATGTAGTCACAATATAATAATAATAATAATAATTTTTATTGTAAATAACAGAATTTGTTTACAATTTCAATGGTTACAAATTACAAACTTATTATAAAAACAAAAGTTAACATATTTGCCAGGGGTACCCAAACTAGGCTAGGCCTGTACCTTGGGATACCAGAAAAAATTTAAATATAAAACACAATTAGGTTTTATATAATTTGTTTGCTAGGTGAGCACTAACAGTAAATAAAATTAAATAAATAACAAAATTGAGTGAGATGAGAACTTCTTTAAAACATAATAAGGAATATGTCGTGTCTTAAGGCGTGTTCCTTACCAAACGGCCTTGAGCAATTTGTTCAACACGGGAATATGCAAGATTTACGAATAAATTCCTTAATAAACCAATTTTAGGTCTTTTTGAAATATTTATACTATTAAAATATTGCTTATTAAGTTGTTTATCAAAAAGTGTTGATTGCAATTAAAATTATGTATACTTTACGTGGAGAGGCAAGGAATCAATAATGGTAGTGAAATTACCAAAACAATATTCACATTAAAAAAAAATTACACCACCAAAGATAACATATTATTGCAAAAATATGATGTAATTTTTTTTCTTAAGTATTTATTTATTTATTTCATAAATTAATAAATAATATCTTGTTAGTGAATTATATTATTGATTTTTATTGTTAGGACCCTTTTTGTGTTGTAACTTTGATATATTTAATTACTTGTGATTTTGCAATAACTAAAATACACAAGGTGTTTTAAACCCGTCATCATATCCGACGTAAGTGTGCCGCCTTCCGGCATCAGCCTGTATATATCCGGTTCCAAACAGGCCGGCATAATTGTGTGGACTGCGAAGGGGTAATCATCCCTCGTCAGTCGATGTTCTATTGGATTCCACTCCACTTACCATCAGGTACTGGGATTACTTTGCCTTTTTTGTATAAGTTTAAAAAATACTGTTAAAATACTGTTTTTTTTTACATAAGCAGCGTATTTAGCCTATTTTATTATTTTACAATAAATTATCTGTCTCATATTAACATTTTATAAGAGAATCCAGTCTTGGACAAACATGCGAAACATCTACACAAAATCTTACCTGATTTTAATTGAATCCAAGATGTCCCGCTAAATAGCCTCTGCCGCTAAACCAAAGAGACGATAAAGTAATTATACTAATCCAAGAAATATAATAGCAACGACGAGAAATATTTTAGTATTTTTCCAAAGAGATTCCAGGTTTTCAATTAATAAATTCTTGGAATGGAGCTGTTTACCAATACGATGCCTAAGCCTCTAGCTGTCTGGCAAGGGTTTGAATAGCAAATACTGTGAAGTGTTTACATTATAGCTTAATGCAGAACACAGTAGCATTTCTATTTTTATAGAAATAATAAATGCATTAAGGCTCATTTTACAACTGCTTCGCCTTGGGAGATAGTACATTATATGTTTCTATGATCAACTCTTATCGGACAATTCAAGGTACTTTATAAAAAAAACTATAGAATACAATATAATGTTAAAGTTACTCATCTGATAGGATTTAAGCGCAGAGATAAATTTTCTCTGTACATATAAGATTACAAACGTATATGAAAGTGATAATAGAAAATGTATTTAGGGTTAGAGCACTTAACAATAATGATTTGATTAGGTTTTAATTTAAGATATACTTTAAAAATATTTTTGTATAGTTTTTTTGACAGAGATGATTTTAAATTGAAAATAAAATCATTTTCTTTGATGAACGCTCACCTCACCGTCGAACGAATAATATCATCACGTCATCTGGACAAGAGCGTTGCCAGCCGATGGCCGAGGGGGGGCAAGTTGATATGGTGAATAAAAAAAGTATGAATTGTAGGTAAAGTCGAGAGCACAAGTTCCTCCCTAACTCCTCTCCCGCTTAAAAATAACATAGAGTAAAGCGTAATAGAGCGTACGGAATATAAGGAATGGAATTGGTGAATTCATTCAAGTTTCGACGTACGGGAATGATTGATCAAGCAAGTCAAGTTAAAGACTTTGACTTTGGCTGCTTTACATTTGGCAACTTCTTTAGAATCTCCCTCTTGACGACGTCGTTGTATTTGGATATAAATGTAGGAAAATACTTGCAATGTTTTGTTTATTATTGAATATTTTTATTAATTATAAATCTTCTTTTCATTGCATAAAATTCTGTTATTAAAACTATATGTAATATAAATTTGTTATAGCTTACAATTTTCTTATTAAAACTGTATGTCCTATAAATCTATGTTATTAAAACTATATTAAACACTTGTAGGCATAATAACGGATAACATTTTGATTCAAATTACATTATTTCGGAAGTTATAACTAATTATTACCGTTTTTAAATGAATGTTCTAATTCAAATTTGCTATAAATAACACTAATAATTAACCGCAACATCTGACCCAAATAAATACGGTAAACCAACTTCAGGGAAATTTATTTAGCAACAATAAATTCTTGTTATTAACATAATATTCATAATGTTTCCAAATAGAAAATAAATTTGTAATAATATAATCATTGTCCTCATTAGAGACAGTGGTAGTATATTTGAATTGTTCATTATACGATATAGCTTCTATGATAATGTGTTGTTTGCTGCTTCGGCTTTCCCGCTTTAAAACTTAAGTAACTATAGCGCTACATAGCGACATATGTACAAATTAAAAAAAACGTTTTTCTTCCATGGGAGCAAATTTCCGGAATAAAAGTAGCCCAAATGTTAATTCAGCACATGGTCTATCCTTGAAATAAATTTCATCCAACTCCATTCAGCTGCTGAAAAACAAATATTCAATTATTTTAAGAAACACGCATTTATATTAGTAAGAAGTAAAATGATAACATAAAGTAGGAAAGCATAGACCATCATAAAAATCAACGGTTTCATTATAATGTTTAAGGAAACTCTAATAAGGAAATATGTAAATAAGCAAGTAATAAAATAAACAAATGAATAAAACCGAGTATACACACTCGTGAGCGTATCTTGTAAACACTCACACACTCACAGCTTTTATCCTCGAAGTTGTGTATTCCGCACCTTGATGTGACAAGGAACGATCCTATAGCAATATCGGGTTCAAATTCAACACTCCGGTCTGACAATGAGTACAAAATCCTAAAATTACTGACCGACCGATCGAACTCAAAACCTCAGCAATGCAGTCGCACCGTAATAAAATTACGCCATCGAGCTAGCATATAAAATAATATAAAATTTCGCAATCAACAACAATCATAATATATGGAATTTATTTTTACTAAAAATAGTAAATCTCTTTGAAAACAAAATAGAGGGCAATAACACCCACTTAAGTACAATGGAAAAGTTGTTTACGAAATATAAAAGAAATCCTACTCCTATTTATAAATGCCAAGGTTTGTGAAGTGTTTACATGTCTAGATTGTTTTTACGTACAATACAAAAAAACTTCATGGCACCTGAGGGTCAGTGGAGTAGAGTACAGGTTGATAACAATTAATCCTACACCAAATTAATGAAAATAATTTTTTTAAACCTTTTTTTCCTTTTATAATACTAGAGCGTTCTTAATGATATATTCGAAAGTGCTATAATAGATAAATAATAATCGTTTTGGCATTAAAAATGGAAATTGCCTCAAATCACCTTATAGTAGCATTGCTGGTATCAAGATAGGAGTGTCCACCGATGAGAGATGAATATCCCTCGCCAGTCGACATAATTTTGCTGGTCTGTTTGAAATCAGTTATTAACAGGTTAATCCCAGAACGCGTCATACGTAATACATACTTACCTGTTTAGATGTTACACGTGATGAAAAATTAAATTTGGCACGCAGATTGAAGGAGCTATGGATGATCACAAATCATAATATAAGATCATGTTTGTTTCAGAATTTAGGTACATACATAGATTGAGGTCCCGAATTCGAATACCGGATTAGGCACACTGATATAAGGTTTTCCTGTTCAATATGAGCTCGGAGTTCGGAATTTGTCACCTATATAGCAGGTTCATCCCCTATCACATAGTAGGACGGAATACACATAGCAAAAAGTGGGACTTCTAGCTACCCCATTAAGGATAAATAAGACTTTATTTTTCTTTAGAGGATTTTCAGGTGGACCCGCGAGTAAAACCTAACGTAAAACTCATTCCTTGTATATTCTCAAGCAAATGAATAATGTATGAGCATTAAAATCACGTTACTATTAAATTAACGAATTCTTTTTTCGAATTCGACAAGCACATAGACCTTTGTGGTTGAAATGACCGTCATTCTGAATGTGGAATGTTTTATAATGAATTCAAATATTTTAACTACACTATTAAAGAGGTAAAAAAATCGTTCGTTTATCCTTACAAATGAGGATGAGGGGAATCTAACATTCGAAGATATTTCGAAATGGATTCTAAAAGCTTAGGATACATTTTAATACATTACCAAATAATAGGAAATATGTTACAGAGTACTAAAGCCCAACAAGTTTAAAGTATATTTTATTTAATAGTTATCGTATAAAACAGTTAATGTAGATAGTACTTTTTTATTTCCATTTATTTGACAGATTAGTGTGATTTTGGCTTATAATTTTAAATGACGAATAGAATTTACTCAGAAGTGTGAAGCAGGCAAGTGATTGAACTGACAAGCTCCAATCTTAAAGACAAAACGCTGCAACTTCGTGGCGGAAATAGACGATGCTATCTGCTCAGACGTATTTCGCATACGACGGAGTAGCTTCAAGTCTTATTACATTCCTGTAAGGCGGCACGCAGACGCTCTCGACTGATCGCACAGTAATCAACTCGTAGATGTAGAGCTGTTAGACATTTTTGGGAAGGTGTTTGGGGTATTGTACAACATAAATAAACTAGTTATACCTGAATGCGATAGTCCAGATCTGACTAAAGAATTACAGATCTAAGTGGCTATTAGATTTATAAAAAAATGTTCTTTTGGTTTTTGAAATTTAATATTTATTTCTTTGGAGAAAAGAACGTGTTGTGAGTTTCTTTTTTGGATAAAATATAACGTATCATAATAAAATTGCATTGCAATTTGTGTAGTGCGCTTTATATAATAAGCTTATAGCATCAACGTAAACGTATTGTAATTATATTGTAATGTTGCAAGAGTTCATCTATAAATAAAAATATACTTTAAAATTCTCAACAGTGAGATCAAAATCAGAAATTCCACATTCGTAAAGAATACTTCGTAATAATATTTCCAATTACGTTATTCGGAGTACGCTTTACAACACTTTCGGAATTTTAAATAGAATTACTATTTCTTTTGTTTTCATTTACAAAAATGTATGCACGAGTAGAAAGCTAGGTTATTAGGTAGATGACCTCTCAAATCTGATTTTAATATCTGGATAGTTTATTGTGTGTAGTCCAAGGTATGATTTGATAGAAATGTATCACTGTTTTAAACCCAAGTAAGTATTGTATTAATTAACCTTGGAACGAAATTATAGTCAGTAGATATAATTACTGTAATGTATGTGACAACATCAAACGTATAAACGTCACTAGCGTATTAGTTATAAATTTAAAGCCGTTTTCAATAAACGATCGCAATCTCAATCTTCAATCTGATACCGAGTATGAACCAATCAAAATAAGTTATCTGTATGTTAAAAAATACTTCTGATTTTTAATTTTTTGAGATAGATAGATCGAAAAAAGGCTGTTAGTAGTAAGTATTAAATGGATTAGCAATTTCAATTCCTGGTCACAGAATTAGTGTAAACTACATATAGATAACAGAACATGAAAAGCTAAGTCATTTAATGCGAATTTTACCAATAAATTAATAAACAAATACCACTTATATTAAAGCCACAACGTTCAATTTACCACAGCATTTCGGAGATGCAATTTGGATCTTATACACGGCGCCTACACCAATATATGAGCAAATAGGTGTCTCGTGTCAATGTGTGCTAATTGAATTCTGCAGGCGCTGGGCGATAATGCCACATGTACCTAGCTGAGCCGCTAGTCATGTACCACTCCTGAATTAATTTGGTAATAGGTTTATTAGTATTGCGTACACAATACGACTGAGGTGATGAGGTCGAGGATTCGATTCCCAGGGTAGTATTGGGTGTACTTTCGGTATCAGTTCAAACTGGAAAATGGTAAAAGGTACGTTACCTATTTTCCAAGCGGTAACTTTAATATAAAACAATATTAAAAATATTTCTCAGTAACTCCATTCTGACGAATTCGCAACAAATCCGATCATTAATTAAGATTTAACTTACAACCCCTGAATTAACTGCAAATAAATTACCATTAAACCCCAATTTTGTTAGGGATCGCTGGTTAGAGACTAAGGGACTTTTAGGATTTTGTTTTGCACCATTTAATGCAGCTAGTGGTGAAAGTTCTGTAATCTAATTTAAAAAATTTCGTTGTTAATGTTGTGCGTTTTTACATGGTGATGGTTTTTTCCCAAATTATTTTACAATGTTTTTTTTATATATTTCACTTACAATTATAATTAAATAATAATAATATCAGCCCTGTATTATATACTTGCCCACTGCTGAGCACCGGCCTCCTCTACTACCGAGAGGGCTTACTCCACTACGCTGGCCTAGTGCGGATTGGTAGACTTCACACACCTTCGAAATTCCTATAGAGAACTTCTCATATGTGCAGGTTTCCTCACGATCTTTTTCCTTCACCGTTAAACCGAACGATAAATTCACAAAGAATACACACATGATTTTTTTAGAAAAGTCACAGGTGTGTGCCCTTGGGATTAGAACCTGGGGACATTCGTCTCGGCAGTCCGTTCAACACCCAACTAGGCTATCGCCGCTCACAATTATATTTAATTAAGTAATAATAGTAGTATCTTGTGTTTTTAATTTAAGTGTCGTTTCTAGTTTCCACTGTTTACATGTCCATACTTAAAAGGCAATCATATCTAAGCGACAATCAGTAAATTTTTGAGTAGAGTGTCTTAAAGTTTTGATATTAATATGAAAATCCATAACAATTAAATTTTTTATTTTATATAGTCGAATGATATTAAAATTATCCTAAACCTATAAAACCTAGATCAAATGACGCAGAAAAAAAGGCGATTCTAAATATTTATATATTTACTATTATTTATTTTACTCTTTATTGTACAAACACAAAAAACAAAGAAAAGAGACAAAAGGCACATGTACAAATTGCGGTCTTATCGCTCTAGACACTGTCTTCCAGACAACCATGGGATGGATATAAAAACGAGAAACAGAAAGATAATATATAATACATTTTCAGTATATTTGTCGCTTAGATATGATTGCTTTCCAAGCGTCGATGTTGAAGGTTGCTACGGACGATCCTCTTTATTTTAAAAATGGTTGGAATAATTAATGGTCACATTTATTTACATTATTATAAGTGAGCTGGTCAACAAGGGTTGTATATTTTTTCTGAAAACTGATTTGGAGAGGCGATCTATGCATTGTCTATGGTAAGTGATATAACGGAAAGGAATAATTACCTGCTTTCAAACTTCGAGGATTGTTTGGGTTTATGGTCCAAATCATATATTAGCTTCAAAATATGTAGATAAATATATAATAAGGTCGAGACTATACTTATATTTAATACTATGTTATAATGCTAATATTATTTTAGAAATTAGTATTTTATACGTTTTATTATTAAGGATGATAGTTGATCTTGAATATGGTAGCGATAGACATGATTGTTTATAAAACGTAATAAAAGTATCAAGTATGTGCTTGTAACTCCGCCCGTGTAAATATTTTTCCTAGAAGCGGAATCACCTTAACATCTCAAGGATAAAGGCTTCAAGAACTCTTAAAAATAATTAATGTCTTCAAAAACCTACGCTCGCTCCTTATTTTTAGAACCTAAAATTAAAGTTGAGAACGTTTCTAGGAACGCTAAGCTGTCCTGAACCCCGGAATGGAATTATTTGATATAAAAGGACTAGACAGGTGGAAAGGGCCAAGAGACTTTTTCAATACATATTAGATATTTCTGGGAAAGTGTCCGTACACCTTGTTCTTTGTAAAACTGTGAGATATGTATTTAATGTTTTTTTATATGTACTTGAATTAGACAAACTGAATAAACATTCTGCTTAGGCATTTTAATTAATTTCGATTGTACTCAATAGGCTCGGTGGCGTAATTGTAGTACAGCACGACTGCTGTGCTGAGGTCTCCGGTTCGATCTTGGGATTAGAAAGTTATATTGCATTTTTCTACTCGAGTATCGGTCCGGGGAAGTCCAAAAATTTGTGCATGATGGCATATTTGTGATATGACGATAGGCTTGTCCCTATCCCATCATGGCACGTATAGGAATACACATGTGAAAAGTAGGTACATCTGGTGAACCATTCTCGAATTTTAACATACTGTGATATTTTTTCACAAACAGCACTTTATCTGAACACTATAATAAGCTCTTATTTATCCGAGGGAGTACTTGAACATTCAGTTTCATTCATTCATTCATTCATTCTTGAATCATTCATCCAATTCGGAGTCGCAGACAAAAGCTAATTCAATAAAATAAAATGTTTCGTTTCTATGCTTTACTTCCAGGCATACATAGTTCATAATGAATCTTGATCAAATAAAACTTTAAGGGGCGATAGCCTAGTTGGGTGTGGAACAGATTGCCAAGACGAATGTCCGCAGGTTCAAATCCTAAGGGCAAACAACTCTGACTTTTCTAAAAAAAAATCATGTGTGTATTCTTTCTGAATTTATCATTCGCTTTAACAGTGAAGGAAAACATCGTGAGGAAACCTGCACATCTGAGAAGTTCTCTATAGGAATTTCGAAGTTGTGTGAAGTCTACCTAATCCGCACTAGGCCAGCGTGGTGAACTAAGGCCTAATCCCTCTCAGTAGTAGAGGAGGCCCGTGCTCAGCAGTGGGGAAGTATTATAATACAGGGCTGATATTATTATTATATTATATTACAAAACTTTAATGTTTTATTTGATCAAAATTCATTATAAAATTTCAAAGTAACCAGTATTGGCCCATCTCAAGGCGTGTGGTAAACACCGGAATGTACATGGTTTTCTTTAAAAGACTTATAAAAGCTTTTTCGTGTAGAAATTCCAGTGTACTTTAATGCACGGGATAGCTTGGACTGCAAGGAATTGCTTGTAAGATGACTGAAAACAAGTATCATGTTTAAAACCTTTGAAAGGAAGGGAAAATGTTAGATACGTAATAAGTGATATCAATTGATTTTTTTGCAATCCTGAACATCAAAGGAATTCATTAGACTTATAGGTATAGTATGATGCAACATGTGCGTATTCTTCGTGAATTTATCGTTCGCTTTAACGGTGAAGGAAAACAGTGAGGAAACCTGCATACCTGAGAAGTTCTCTATAGGAATTTCGAAGTTGTGTGAAGTCTACCAATCCGCACTAGGCCAGCGTGGTGGACTAAGGCCTAATCCCTCTCAGTAGTAGAGGAGGCCCGTGCTCAGCAGTGGGCAAGTATATAATACAGGGCTGATATTATATTTTTTATATTATAGGTAGAGTATGGTGCAACATGTTTGGCAACATTGCCTGCACATGTTATATAGTGTTTACTTATACGAGTACAGCAAAGTGACCCCACGGCACCTAGTGTAAGTGGAGTGGGGTCCAATAGAATATCGACTAATAATAATATCAGCCCTGTATTATATACTTGCCCACTGCTGAGCACGGGGCCTCTACTACTGAGAGGGATTAGGCCTCAGTCCACCACGCTGGCCTAGTGCAGATTGGTAGACTTCACACCCTCAAATTCCTATAGAGAACTTCTCAGATGTGCAGGTTTCCTCACGATGTTTTCCTTCACCGTTAAAGCGAACGATAAATTCACAAAGAATACACACATAACTTTAGAAAAGTCAGAGGTGTGTGCCCTTGGGATTTGGAACCTGCGGACATTGGTCTTGGCAGTTCGTTCCACACTCAACTAGGCTATCGCCGCTAGATACGACTATATACGAATATCGACTGACTAGATATAACTACCTCTCGGCAGTCGACAAGATTACGCTGGTCTGTTGGAACCGGATATACATAGTCTGATACCAGAACGCGACACACTTACGTAGGCCACTATGGCGGGTTTAAACATCTTGCCATGTCTATTTTATAATTGTAATATTTTCTTTGCACGCAAGTTAGAAATCAATTGGTAATTATCGGACAATTCAACAAAAACTATTAGGCGTCCTAAACGCTTCGTTTGTGAATGATTGCAGCGCAAAGTTCGAACCACATTTGATGACAGGATTGGAAAATTTCACCGGCATGCGCGCTATTAGATTTTATCGAGTTCTCATTAATTTAATTAAAATTGAACGTGCAATTTAATGAATTAAAATTAATGTTTTCAATTATACTATTACTTTTAACCGTCAACTTCACAAAATAATAAACAAAATGGCTGAACTAAATTAAGGTTCGAAATCACCTACACATGTTAAGTTTAATTATAAATATGTTCTTTATTAATAACTCTTCATAATATTTCGTTCTATAGGTAAATTCCGCTTCTTAATATTTCGTTCTATAGGTAAATTCCTCTTCTTAATATTCTATTTTTTTGTATTCTTAATTTCTAGTGTGTTTTAATTGCAAATTGTCTCATGGCTACAGCATTTGAATATTCATAATTCACTATAATATTTCCATAGTGAAGGTTTTTATTGGCTTTCATCCAACTAACCTAGTGCGATTTAGGTCTGTATAGCTTTAAATCTTCCATATCGCAGGACACACAATGAGAGGGACAGAGAAACGGGCAATATCATCACAATACAGCATCCGAGAGGTAGCAAAGAAAAAAAGAAGAGACGTCCTGTTAGGAGATGGCCGGACAACATAACAGCAGTAGCTGGATAAGCCTAGACAAGAATCGCACAAGACAGAATGAAGTGGAATATCCTGGAGGAGGCCTTCATCACGGGACGAACAGATGTAGAAGTAAGATGTAAAAATATAGAGAGTAAAAGCGATATGCAGTACCAGTTATAGATTTACCCTTATTCATAGACGTTATTAATTTAAGGACGGAGCATTGCTGTGATAACAAGTCTGTTGTTCAGCTTTTGTTTATCTGACAGCTTGCTGTTTGTTCAGATTTGTTTATCTGAAAGCCAATTAGATTCAATTTGTATCTCAATATTAGCCAATCACAACGGCCCTATGTCTACACACTGCGAAGGCTGCCATGCCGTCAGCATTGGGAAACAGACTTGTTATAATAGCAAAGATAGAGCTTAGATAAATAACGTCTATGAATAAGGGGTAATAGTTTGTTGTAAGTTCAACCTGTTAGCAAAATTTCAGTAATTGGACATGTCATGGCTATTTTGTTATTATTATTATTTATAAGACTTCTAGATCTTAAGAAATAAATAAGTTATTACTTAAGTCTGGAGGAAGCGCGAGAAGTATGTCAGGATCGTGCAAAGTGGCAATCCATTGTCTCTGCCTACCCCTATGGGATAAAGGTGTGATACTATGTATGTATGTATGTATTTAAGTCTAATAAAAATGTTTGTGAAGACATCAAATTGAACAGACGTACCTTCGTATTTCACTCGCTGACAATCTAATTATATTTCAAAAATGTTTCCAAAGGCATTAGTCCTCAAATCTATATCATATTACGTTTTATTCCGAATACAAAGCGATATGCCCCCAGGGTAATTTCCTTCAAACGATACAAGTTAGTAGTAAGTTTTCGCATTACGCGAACACTGCTGACGATAAATAACAAACTTCCACTTTTCTGAATAATGATTCTTTGAATTCCATTATCATGAGACAATTTTACGTGTATGCTAAAGTTCTTATTTACGAAATAAGAACTATAGCATACACGTAAATTAATTGTAGGTGTGATTAAAAGCGGTTGACGAGCAAATACGGGGGGGATTTGTCGCTCTACAACGCGGTGCAATACTGCGATATTTATATGGAATTGACGAAGCAGCTTGGCTGCAACACTGTCTCCGCACGGCTCTTAGCAGTTAACTTGAAGGTACCCTCATTTCATTGCTTACTGTCTCGTTACTCTTTTGCCTGTTGTTATTCCGGTATAGTGCCAGACCACCTACCTGGTTATATGCCATCACTTCGTATCTTCCTCAGTGATACCATTGATTTGGGCCGTACGCGGGAGCAAACACCTATAAAATTACCACCAACCACTTTGCTGCGTTAGGATATATTTTATATCCGCCCTGAAAGCGATTACCTTACACAAGGCGTTAAAACCTGCCATAGTGGCCCAGGTAAGTGTGTCGCGTTCCGGTATCAGCCTGTGTATATCCGGTTTCAACAGGCCGGTATAATTGTGTGGACTGTCGAGGGATAATCATCTCTCATCAGTCGATATTTTTGGACCCCACTCCACTTAACATCAGGTACAGTTGGGTCACCAGGCGTGCACGTATTAAAAAAACAATAACAAATCCATAGGAATACTAAATTCGTCGCCGGTATTAAAAAATAACTCATACTTTGTCGAACTATACGTATAAACAGTATTAGCTCTGTTGGACGATAAAATATGCTTTGTGTCGGTGTCAAACAGTTTAAACTACCACGAACATTTTAATGGAAAATTGGCAAATATTGACCGCACCTTGTTGACTTTAATAGTCAGTTAATGAACAATGACAAATATGTAATGCCATAATTTTATGATATGATATGCAATGAGACACGAAATGATTTTTGATCCGATTTATTCTATGTACAAATGGTGCTTAAGGGTCTTTTGGCATTGCGTTAATAATGATACCACATACCAATCTACTTGAAAATAAAGCTTTAAATTAGTTATTCGAACCGTAGATTTAAATAAAAGAATATAAGTTTTGAACAAAATTAATATCAATAAAAAGTATTTTTAAATCTTACCCGCCCTAATGCCACTACTACTAGTCTAAGAGAAATCGTCGCAGCGACATCACACTTTAAATCAGATTTTTTGATGAATCTTTTTGTTATACATGGATGATTCGGCACAATGTTAGCAAATGTAAAGAAGTATATGACTTCATTTATTAATGCAATGCCAAATGCCCATCAATGATCACACGAAACCAACAAATAAATAAATTCTCAGTGATCGCACGAAACAACTTCAAATTCACATGGTTTCTCGAGAGAATGGTTTTATCTCAGTCAAGCTGGTACGTGATACTTCTCTCTAAAAGTAATAACAGCATATCTTTACCTCTCAAAAATTCTATTTAGTTGCATCTTATACAATTTCAGCGAAAACCAAAGAGCTTAGAACTTGTCTTGGAGAGATAATTCGGAATACTTTCATGCAAAATTGCTTTTCTTTTATACGCATTTCTTTCATTCCATTTCGTTTTGTACGTGCCACTCGCAATAGAATGCATTTTTATAAGTTTTGACGGTTAAACGACTTGCAGTGTTTTTGCTGAGTTTTTGGGGCCTGTATGTGATAAGTAATGTTTTTATTAAACTTTTATTGTAGTCAAAGTTTATTTATGGCCTCTCGTTAAATTATAGGTATTGGATTAGTTTCATTAATTTAACTTACCAGTGGCGGAATGTGAATTTTTACGAAAGAGAACCCGAACAACTAATATGCATAAATGCGCTCTGCAAATCATTCTAATGATAATTAGATTCTACAGAAATTCTACATAAAGGGAAGCCGGCAGGAATCGTGTTATATGGACACTTCACCAGTCTTACTGTGAATTTAATTTGACGATACGAATGTTTTTTTTAGTAATTATAAAGAAGAAAATATATAAAATATATTTCCGTCATTTTGTATTGTTTGTTGATTACTTCAATTAACAAACGACAAAGTTACTCGCCTGGTTGCGTCATGATTATTCCATGATTATATCGCTTCGTCTTTTAGTGTAGTTTGACGGACACAGGCGTGAATAAGTATCATCTAAGATGCTTAAAATGGTCAATATCAAAAGTAGCTGAATAAATAAAAAAACAATTACACTATAATACTCCTGCGTGGTGGTGTGGTGGTGGCCGAAATTCGGTTAGGAGGGATTTATTCATTCGTTGTGCGATATCTTTCGATAGGACTTTATGAGACTCAACATCTACAGCCTTACTTATAAGAATTTCGTAAAGCTATGCTTAGTTAAGATACAAATTTACTCGATCAGCTATAAGTAATAACCCGCCATCCTGCCTCTTAATAAGGTTTAAACTAGGAACCGGTGATGTTTTCGACAGCTATTTAAGCAATTCTTAAGCACCTCTTAACGCCAAAACAAGTTAATAAGTAAGACCGCTAATGTTTTAGTGTGACGAGTCTTTCTTACTCAAATTCACTTAGTGTTACTACATAAGGGCGGCCATATTGTTTACCACCAGGCGATCGGCTCGCTTGTTTTGCAATTTATTTTGGAAAACACAGTTGTAGTCTGAACGTATCCTGCTATTGTTCTCGTTTCTCTTGCAATATTGTGTACTTCTATATAAACGCCCTTATCCGAAATCTATTTTACGAGCGAAGTCTGCTCGATATGGGCTCTTAATGTTAGTGTCTCTTGTTGGGATTTTAATTTACCCACATTACGTTACTAAACAGTGAACATTGGACAAATATCTTAAGAGTTTATTCTTGTTATTTCGCAAGATTTTTTTGTGGTTTATGGTATTTTTCCCAGCTGTGGTAGAAAGCAAGTGATTATATTATAGTGATATAAATATATGTTTTATATTTAAATGAAATATCTTACTTCGTATTTTATTATAAAACAAAGTTAGTCTTCGTATTTTATTATCTATACATATTATAAAACAAAGTCCTCATAAGTTGTCTGTCTGTATGTGATTGATTTTCTTAAAATCTACTGAACGGATTTTTTTCGGTTTTGAGTAAAAGATAGTGCAATTCTTGAGGAAGGTTAATAGTATATTATAGTTATATGTAAATCTACTGAAATATAACGATTACTGTTGGAGAGGTTGCGTGGTTGTAAAAAATCTCGTGAGTCAGGAGTTATGCGGGAAAAAATTGTGACACATTGATTTTCACGCAGGAGAAGTCGCGGACACAGCTAGCTATGAATGTAAAAGTGGAATAGTGATACTGATTTACATGAAATTTCGCACACATAGACCATGTCCTATATTTCTTTTTTATCTTGATTTACTCCTGTAGTAACAATTTAATTTAAAATATATTTTAAATTAATGGTTATGCATTGAACAGACGGTGGTATGGACCGATACAATGATATAGGTGCTTTTGTAACGAGACAGACTTTATGCGGGCAGAGCCGCGGTCAAAACTAGCAAAACGTGATGACGGCCA
>NW_023592940.1:0-3810 GCF_014839805.1 Manduca sexta
TTATCGATCTGAGATATCACGATTTTTAATATTATATTATTAGAGGGCATGGTATTCAAACATTTAAAGGAATATAGTATATCTATGTGTCGCACGAGGCTTCGCGAGAGCGGGTCGTGCGAGGCGACGTCGCGGTCTGCGAATCGAGTATTTATCGTTGCAATTGGGTTGTAACGGCGGAAGATTGGGAGGATTGCATACAGATCGCAATACTATTGTATATAAAGACCAGGTGACTGTCGATCTGCAACAGTACGCACACACTCTGCCTTACGTGAGCGCTAGTGATGGGGCGTGTGTGTCGACGTGGATACGCCAAATATGTATGATACGTGTTTAAATCGCTTGGCAAACGATTGCTTAAGCCGCTTTGTAATGAGTGATATGTACACAGAGCGCTTGTCGGAGCTCCACGCGATTACAATTAGTTATTTATTTTGTTTTAATTGTAGATTTTATATTTATTATTATAAAAGGTTCATGATATTTTCCGACTTTCTCGAAAGAAATCTCCAGTATATAGAGCATTGCGATTACGATGAGTAAGGTCGGTATAAATAATTAAAACTACTATAATTGTCTCATCTAAACCCACTACCTAGTATCTATTCAGTTTGATAGCCACTGTTGCTTTTTGTATTCGTAATGATTGTGTTGACGTGTAATATTTATATTTGGTTTTATTAAAAGTGTTTGTCGTTACATTTTGATGTCATCATTGGCTCTCCGACAATCGCTCCGCGTCACTTTTATATTAATTATGAAGTGTGAAATATAATATTGTATATTCAATGAAAAATAAGATTAATTTAAAAAGTGTGCTCGGTTTGACTTCAACGAAAACGGACGTTGTAATATATAGACGAAATGTTTCGAATGTAGTTATAGTGATGTGAAACACGGACTATCGCTGTGTACATTGTCTGTCTGCGTATATAGTATATCGTTGTAGAGATATCATTTGTAAAGGGATACGGCGTGACACTGTTGTCGATAATTTTTTACTTATCGATATTTTCATCGACGCGGTCAAGCACCACGGTACGCTCAATAATGCCGTGTCTTTTGTAGAATAATAGTGATTTGTACTGTTTTTAGTTTTATAATAATTTACGAATCGATAGTTTTATAACTCGATATCTTGTGTAATCGGATGTGAGCTAAAGCGAATGATTTCCTACGAGACAAATCTGAATCATACGTGCTTTGGTCGCAACAGTGTCATCGCGAAATTAAATATAGAATTATATAACGTGAAATGCATGTAGAAATGCTAAGAAATACGAATTAGACGCGGCACTGCTCTTGGACCGACGGTGGCGGTGTGGTAGTGTGATGCTCGGCTTTCAAGCATTTATTTGCTCTCTACTGAAGTTCCTGCGCCGGGCTCGGCAGTAGGCACATATCATATATCTCAGCCGTACTGCTTTGTTTTCTATGAAGAATCTTATTAATGTGCGTGTAAATTGCCGCGAAAGCGTGTTATTGGCTTACGAGTCGGTCCAAAAGTAGTGTCGCTGCTAGCCGCGGATGTCCGAGGCGTTATGTTAGTTATACAGGCAAACTTGTGTGGGTCTTTGATGTTCAATGGTCGATAATACATAAGAGATTTTTATATAACAATTTAGTTTTATTTGACTGTTTCCAACAATACCTTTCTTAGAATTATTATTTTTTCTATGTCATCACTTCTGCGATACAATCAACAATAAAAATAGTTATAAACAAAAACCTTTCTATTTTCTAAAATAATATTATCGAAAACAAAATACCATTTTTTCTAAAATGGTAAACACATATTTCCTAAATCCCAAAATATACCTTGATTATTGAGTGTGTCGCGTGCACACAAGTTTGTCGGGTGTGTGGAGCGGTCCTGTGCTGCTGTGGAGGTGATTCTACATTGTTCTTGTACTGTATTGTTTTCTTTTTTAATAATATATTGTGTTTAAATGGTGCCTTGTGTTTTCATTAACTACTATAATAGCTAGCGTTGATATCTTACTCTGAAAAATCTGATTTTTGATGCATAGGTTTCCTAGTGATTGTTGAGTTTTGGTTTTCGACTTTTTTTTAAGTAATAAAATCAATAATAATATATCCTATGTACAATAGCTTTGGCTTCAATACAGTAACATGAAATGAATTCTATTCCTGAAACAGTATGTAGGTACACGAAGAAGTGTTCACGTGCTATCAATATTTCGATAAATAAACGATCCGAGACACGTCGGCGCAGGCGCAGCGGCAAGGATAGTCGCCAAAAGGTGCACTTTCTTTCATCGAGTAATTAACGCTGTAAATTTTGGAATTGTAAATGTGGACAAGCCTAAAACATACTCATTTTTCATTAAGTAGGTACATTGAATGAATATTTAGGTCATCAAAAATTCCAAAATTATTAAAATCTAAAGGAGATGTAATGGCGCGTACTACATTGATTTATAACGTTACTGGGAGTTAATGTGCGTCAGAATACTTAGTAAGATAAATACAACCTTATGCTTAGTATTTCCCACGACCTGCAATAACATATATGCTACTTTTCATTTTGTAAAAAATAAACGTACACTTTTATCGTTTATAAACAAGCTCAAGTCCACACGGTCTAGACAACTATCCATTATCAGTCTAACTATCCCCGTACTAAAATCTTATTGGCATCGAAACCTAGAAAGCAATGCTCAAAGAAAGGATTATCATTTTTAGATTTTCGGACACCTTCGTTACTAAATATATAGATATTCACATATCCTTCGCACGCAGATTCAGCTTTTTATCAAGAGCCTATACTTATAAGACGGTTGCCGAAATATGTGAGATTAATCTCTGTCCTGTGTGTGAAGTCAAAAATAATCTCACCAAATAGTTTACACTGTACTACGACGAAAGTGAATACGTCATGGGTTAAAAGTGTTTAGCTTCTCCTTAAGGTGGTAGCTCAAGGTCCATTTTCATACATTTTGTTTCGGCTTTAATCTGGGTAACTAAACAAGTATTGGCAAGTAAAGAATTTAAATTCACGTCTAGTTTGTGATTAGTTCTCGCAGTTGAAAGAAAAACGTAAAAATAATTAATAATCATGGATATTTCGGCCTTTAAAATTTAATATGACGAAATTTTAAAGGCAGAAATATCCATGATTATTAATTATTTTCACATTTTTGCGAGGTATCACTAACTGGGCAAATTCAACTAAATTACAGATGAAACTAAAAGTATTGCTTAATAGATTAGATCTTCCAAGAAACACTACGTCACTATGCTCCTGGCGTGGGGTAGGTACTAACAAAAAAAAAACGTCTTGCTAGTTTTATCACAACAGTATTATTGACTACATTTTTCTTGTTTTATTTTATAATTGGACAAATATTTAAAATTTAGAATTATAAAAATTTTCGAACTAATTACATAGTCATTGAAATAAAACTATTTACGTATTTTATCGTGGATATTTATATTATTAATTTCTCCCGACGTTTCGAAGACTTTGCAGCCTTCATGGTCACGGGGCGGACTGAGGTGTTGGTCATCCGCAAGTGAAAGTTACAATGTCTACTTACATTTTACCTACTATATTCCTCGTAATGGTTGGCCACCTATAAGTAGCACCTTGTCACTTTTATAACATCTCTCTACGTGAGGAAAATCTATTAATTCCGAAACAACTAATTATTTTATTGGTTGTTGTTGAAGTTAAAACTGAGTATAAACACAGCGCCAGAAAGTAAAGGTGCATTCGGCTAAGTCCGGATAAGCAGTTAAATCGTACTTACGCAGTTAATTCAATAGTACTGCGAAGCTTATCTT
>NW_023592941.1:0-2880 GCF_014839805.1 Manduca sexta
TTGTCTAATACCAACCAATACCAATATCTCTAAAAAAGAGTGGTTCAATGTCAGTCGAACCCAAATAACTTCTCAGTTTTATATCAACAGATACAGTAGATCAAAGCTATCGTATGGGAATGATTTCTGAACGATAACGTCTATAATTTATCGTATAAGCCTGCTTTATAAGCAATGAACATGATATTTTCGGGTTATCGAACGAAAATTTAATCTTTTCGAGTCTCGTATGGTTTTGGGGGTCCGCTGTGGGATTTTGAAACGGCTGTATGGTTGATCGGTAAATTATTTTGGCATTAAGTTCGTTAATATAATAAAAACTTCTATTATTTTTCGTGTATCAAAATTATAGCTAGAAAATTTTTAACGTCACATTAAAAAATTTAATAGGTAACTTAGTAATGGATAAGAATGAAACTAGGAAAAACGCATCATAAGTTATATTAAAGATGAACAAGGAATCAAGTGCATATCCTAACTCAATTCTAATATTTATTTATTTATTTATTAATATACTTATGTATATAAACTAGGTTTATAATTTTAAGAACCCGGACTGAGCTTCAGATGTAGGCCTCCTGCCATTATGTCCACTTTTCTGTATCCTCTGTTCTTTTATCAGTTCTTACCGTCTTTTTTCTGAAATGAACAATCATTAACATAAACTTAAAAATATACCACGGTTAAAAATAATATATTACTCAGAACCCACTGACAAAAATAAAACACTCCACTTTACTTTCATTTGTTTGTTTATTGATTTCACGCAACATTCTTAGTAGAGAACGTATCAAATCTGTTGATGGTGTTTGATATTTTAACTGTCGATTTAATAGAGGATCATCTATGTTTATTGAGGTTTTTGGACGAATCCGAATGTAAGGTTACTAGCTGTAGGCGCCACAATAAACAGTAGCAACTTCAAAACTTGGGATGAGAAGTTTCCTACAACAGTGGCGAACGGTCCATAAAACCTAATTCTAGCGGGCTTCCCACTATGTAGAATCAAATTATCATTAGAGCTATTTACAGACCACATTTATGTATAATACCTATATTATTCCAAAGGTATATACGGTCTTATACTAAATCTTTGTATTAAAATGTACTGTATGTATTATCTAATGGTATCTGTAATAGAAAAATAAAAATTAAAAATATGTTCGGGTTTCCTTTCGGAATATTTCACTTTTCGCCACTAACCCACATGGTGCTACATCACACTTCTCGAAGTTTTATGCAGGCAGAACTACGCAGAAGCAATTTTTCTATAAAACAGTTTAAAAACACAAGATTTTATTCAGCGGAAGTAAAAATGAGTTATAAAAACATTGCAATCCATTCAACGCAGACTTTTTACCATTATTCTAGAAATGAGCTTGACAAAGTCAAAAGAATTAAAAAAAACGATATGAAAGTTAATATTCATTGAATACTAAATTGGTTATTATAACCCCACAAAGGCGATAGTGGGGGTCAATTAAAAAACCGATCCGCCCCACGTTAATTGCTTGCATCTAATAAAGCAAAGAAATTGCGCGAAAATTAGTTTCATTATGAGGGCGAAGCCGCGGAACCCGCTGCAATCAAATGGCTGAGTAATTTAGTCCTTGTGCTGGGACGTACTTGGTCACAGATTGTGGGGGTGGTGTGTATTAAATACCTTTTAAATATGTATAAAAACTAAATTAAAATAATTATTTTTACGCATAAAATGCAAAATGATCTCCACTATTTAGATATATTCTGATCTATTTGAAACTTCTGAGTAATTTAGGCATGAACACTATATATAATAGGCGGCAAAGATGATAGAACACCTTATCTTAGCGTAAGGGTTTTTGACAATTTCAAGCCCATTTCATTATCCTGATTGGGTCTACTAGAGCCTAATATAAGTTATCACGCTTGTGTTTGTATAATTCCATCAAACATTGTTATATATTTTTCTTTTTCCCTTTCAAGGAGTTATTTTCTTTAACTAATTTTGCTGTGACAACTTATAATTAAAACAAAATTTAGTCTATTATACAAAACTTTATTGTTATAAACTATATTATGTATTATTTTTAAGTTATTCTATATCGAAAATTAAATATAATAAAGTTAAGAGGAGAGCTCTTAAAACAAGGAGTCAATTCCGGAAGTATACGGTATTAATTTCCGTAAATAATTCATCATAATGCTTTATAATACGTTTTAGGTTTGGTTCTACGGCGATCNAAATTATTTCCAAGTCTATGTACAAATAAAGAAGTAAAGTAAACAACGTCTTAATGACTTCTTATGCTTACGAATTTTAAACATCGAAATAAACAATAAAAAATATGTAATTGTAAAATGTAGGTAAATATTGTAACTTTAATTTTTGATAACCAATACCTTAGTCCGCTATGCGTCCATGAAAGTTGCAGTCTTGGAAACATTGGGAAAAAAATCTAGTATAAGAAACAGCTTTAAAATCTGAAAAATAGTTTACATCGCAATAACCTCTTTGAAAACTGAAATTCATTCAAACAGGGAGGTAATTAGGTAACTAAAATTCGAATCCGCCCCTGTTCAAACATAGAATGATTTTTTTACTCACCGGAGATATAGCCCGGGGTTGTTTTCGCGATTCGCATTTATAACTCTTTTTAACACCCTGCGAGGGATGAAAATTGATCACACTTAATTTGCTATTACGAACAAAGGTTCTGACTTGTGAAGTTAATTGGATTATTAGACGTGAATTTTTACGGCTTTTTGTGATGATTTTAGTGACGGACTCGGGAATTGTTATTGTATTTGAGTGAGTGAGTTTTATCTCCATTTTCGACAGTTTCTAGAGTAATTTAAGTTTAATATAAAGTTTTATTGTACTGTACGAATAGGTTTTAA
>NW_023592942.1:0-21061 GCF_014839805.1 Manduca sexta
AGTGACATTGTCATATGTTAGAGGCACTTGGTATGTTTTACGATTCTGTAGAGTTTTGCTCGCTCTATCTGATGGTATCAAAATCTCATTTTCGGTAAAAATGGAGTTAGCAGCTCAGCACCCTTAGCCGACGATATATTATCTTGTTAAATATTTACTTCGGCACTAACGGAAAATCTTCAATATTGTAACAAATTTATGTATCGGATTTATTTTATTGCTACCCATATAATTGATGGTAGATTTCTCGAAAGCCAGACACCAAAGGCTGTCTGGGTGGGTACCACAATATTGTCTATTTTTGCTATTGAACAATACTGTATAAGTACTATTATATTCGAGTTTGAACGACTTTAATGGGGTACTAAGATTTTGCGTTCAATGTCTCGAGGTAATTCATTCTCAATTGCGTCGGTTTTAAGGAAGGAAATGGCGCTTAACATGCAACCAGTCACTTTTCTTGTCATTCAG
The DNA here is from genome assembly GCF_014839805.1 of Manduca sexta. Classification (NCBI taxonomy): domain Eukaryota; kingdom Metazoa; phylum Arthropoda; class Insecta; order Lepidoptera; family Sphingidae; genus Manduca; species Manduca sexta. Next base: position 472 of record NW_023592942.1, read on the forward strand.
TTATATATATAAATATTTTGGCTGGTCTGAATTTCCAATGTAAATTGTGTTCTTAATGCTCTTTGTAATCGTCCTTTGACTCTCAAAAAGGTTGTAAATAAAAGTTCAGAAGTGGTTACTTCCTTTGTCAATATTGGTCACAAATATAAATTCCCGTAATACTATAAGGTGTACGGTACCGTCCGCGGTTACGAAGCTAAATTGGCGCGTGACGGGAAACGACTAACGAACGCTGGCGAGTGCGCTCCCGCGGAGATACAATTTGTCAAATGAGCGAAATACAAATTCTATAAAATACATACAGTGTGTATACAGTATACGGTGTTCGTATCACAGCGCGGGCTGGGCTTCATGCCGAAGCGCGGCGTCAACACGGTGCCCTTGTGAGGTGTTCCGCTTCTACAAGCTGCACACCTCGCGCGGACTCTGCGAGCCCATCTCCATGATCGTGCCCAGGAAGTCTGACTGCTTCCAGGTAACACACAACTTACTTATTGTCTCTCAATATATAGGAAGATAGCGGTGATTTATAGCCACAAATATCTTATCAAAATATAGTTGAATTTACAAAAAACTTACAGCTAAATATTTATACCATTATACTGATAATATTTTCAAAAATTAAAATAATATTTGTAAGAAGTTGCAATGTAAATTTAAACTCCCAAATGAATGTGTAACTGTTTTATTATTTCAGGAAGATTTATATCCCGATACGGCAGCTCCATTACCAGCATTGTCGTCGAAGGACTGGCTGAGCGGAATGAACGCACCGCCTTTGCTCATCAGCATGAAAACTGGTAACGATATTTTTATGACGATTCTTGTTTATTGAATGCAATGTTTAAATTGATTTAAAATATTTTTTCCATTACTAAGTGTTGACAACGGGTATACAGAGAAATGACTGGTGGCAGACTATGACGTGCCCAAAAAAAAAAAAATGTCAGTCAAGGAATTGCTGCATTGTGACTTTGTAAAAAAATAATATGAATGTCTCCTTGCACTCTTATTATAATTTAATTTAAGAAACACAATTATAGAATCACCATTAATGGCAGAAAAATATACCATGCCTGACATGCTGTTCCATGCAGTCTATGAAGACGAAAATAGCTTCTTCTATTGTTAAGTACGAAATTGAATTGGTATTTGGTTGCGCAGGCGTCACGATCTCGACGCACAAGCCGCGCGCCAACAAAGACGCGCCCGCGCTGCAGCCGCAGGACGCCAACAACCGCAAGAAGTTCGCCTTCCTCTCGCGCGAGACCACGCCCGACTACCGCCCGCTCGCCACCTGGCACAACGAACACAACAACCTCAACCACACTGCTGATAATGACCTGCAGGTACAACTTAGGTTTACGCGTATTTACTACATTGACCACGTCTGCCACCCTGCCCCATAACCATAAAGGTTTTAAAACTGAAAAATCTGTTGCTTAGTTTTATGTCATCATTTGCAAGTGCTTACCACACATACACAGTAGAATATAATGGAAAAAATTACATGAACGTCTATATCGTTCGATTGTGATTAGTTAAGAGGCCAACGAGGGACTCGCATTGGATTCTCGACTATGCACAGTCAAACAATACGATGATATGTGTCGTGTTTCAGGCCAGAGTCTAGGGGCGCTGGGATGGTTTAACTGAATGTACACCAGTGAATATTGTAGCTCCGTGTTATTTGTTGCAATATTTCCTGTTACAGTTGAAACATTGATGACAGATCCAAATATTGCTAAGATTCCTTTTTTGCTATTTCGCATTATAAACAAAACAATACGTTTAGGTGATCATTTTTATATTTTGCCATTTTATTATTGTCCAGGTGCAGGTGACAGAGAAGTCTCAAAAGACAAGTGCCAATCAAAACACGAAGTTCCATCAGCTGCAACGCATGTTTGGTAAACAGACAGGGATGTGGAACCTGTTCCCCTATACAAGCAAATCAACCAGGAGACGTGTTCAGTACTGAACACGAGGTAAATATTATTATAATAAACAATAGCATAACGCTACGCATACAACTAGCGCAGTCAAAGTTTTTTTCGTACCATTTTTAGTGTTGCCACAATTCTGCCCTTGGCGATTAGCAATAGTTTTCCTTCTGTCGTTAAATGTTACTCAATATACTCAAAACACGCATATATTTCATTTATTTCTCAATAATTGCCAGCTCCGTCTCGCGTTCAACCGGCAAGGTGAGGAACTGAGGATTGTCAAGCGACAACTCCAAAACAGTCAACAACGAGTGCGGGAACTCGAACAGCACGTAGCAACTCTGCAAACAAATCGGCAACGAGAATCCTCCTAGACGTCACGCAGCTCTCTTAAAGGCGATCTCAGTAAACGATCCCAACCGCCATCTTTGAATCGACAGCGAAATGGACCAATCAGAATAAAGCTTACAAATGACTTATTTTGATTGGTTTATTTACCATTGATCACCGAGATTGGGGGCGTTCTGAAATCGATCGTTAAAACGCTTCACTGATAAGGCTTATATTATGATGTCTTGCTTGAACGTGTGCGAGGCCTTGTGTTTGTCTGTGTTTCACGAAGTTTTCATACAATTTTTTCGATTTAATGTGTTTTCGAATACTTTCGACAATGTTACGTTATATGAATCAAGACTTGTATTTTTAATATGGCTCATATGTGAATCGATTTAATTAAGACTTTTATTTATTAATAATGTGAATATGGAACGTACAATGTGTAAGGAGCAGACGGTAAGAAGTATTCAGGGCAAAATATGCCAAATGGAATGTAAGGACCATCGACATTGTCGTTTTATTTTTCCATATATTTCGTTAGTCATACGCATGTTTCGTTTTTAATTGGGGAACAAATTCATTCCAGTTTTTAAGTATGTTTTATAGTCGAGCATCTTGCGTGTTAGTTTTAGTCAGCGAAGTTGCCTTTTTATATTTTTAACTGTAATTTTGGCCTAATTCGCGACTCTTGCGCAGGTTTTACGCTTGTGATAATAACCATGACAAAAACTGCTTTATCCCGTCACAAAAAAATGATTTAATTTGATTACATAGCCATTTTACTTTTTGACTGTGATTACCTGAAGTTATTACTGATTGTGTGCAATTAATGTAATTCATTCACAATTTTTATGTACGATTTTTGACTTTTAGTTTGTCATGTCTTGACTATACTGACATGCACCTTTTTATTAAGCACATATTGGAATTTTATTTCCAGTTTTATTGAGTTGACATCTTATTTGTTGTTTTAATAGTCTGATTTTCATAATAGTGTGTTATCTATTATTATTTGTGTTCATTTTACATGTTGTATTACATTTTGTATCGTTTTCTTTAAGAAACAAGCATTTACTTAAAATCGTATAACTTATGATTTTTAACGTGTCGATAATCTTGAATATAAAGATTGTACAAAAAAGTTACCTGAGCTCTTTTGTACAGAAAGTAGATTAGCTCTAAGATTTCGCACTAGCATCGCCGAAGTAAAAAATTATAGGTGCTGGACATTCTAAAATTAAGACCGAAAATAGCTTAGTAGTTCGTATGACGAATCTGTCACAATTTATATTACACGGCTTGATAATTTATAAGCGTAAGAATTTTAATTATAAGAAACTTTGCAATCACAATTGCTGTGGAACTATCTCGCGATAAAATATTGGAGATATAACGCAGCAGTATATACTTAATAATAAAATAAATTTTACATTCCATGTATCAATGTGAAAAGCATAATGTGTAGTGTTATAAGTTGAAATGAAAGTATTATTGTGCATTAGCAGGTTCCATAGTTACTTAGCTAAGTCGGTGTTAATATTTATTATTATGTATTTTTATATACTGCTTATGTAGCACAAATTTTCAATAAATGTTTGAACCGGTTTCTTTATTTTTCGACTAAGAATAATCATTAACCTGAAAAAAGTAATATAATTAGTTGCAGTTTTTTTAAGAACCTGCATATTATGTCTCCTACCACAATAAACATTACTAACAATTACTACATAAATAAAAATAAAACAAATATTGAGTTCAATTTATATATTTATCTATAACATTGGTTTGTAAAAGGCACATCACTCGTACTATTGTGATATTTGCGTAACTTCTAGTCAGTCGAGAAATAATCACTGTATAACAGTAAATGTCATTGTACATAATATATCTATTTTATTGAAAAATAAAACCATAAACTCATTTCAAAATATACAAGAATTGGTACAAAACTTACATAAATTTTATAATTAATGTATTGCAAAATATTTCGAGACAAATAGTGCCATTATTAGTAATGTAAATGAAGAAGTAAATATTGAGGAATGGTTGCAACCATCTGTACTACAAGTGTATATGCAGGATCTATATTCCAATTTGTCGCCTCTCTGTTGTACATAATTGCAGTAATTGCCCAAATCCAGTGATGAACAAAATCTCTTTGTACCAATGCCCCCTGAAAAATGCAATTCATTTAAGTCATGAAATAGCAAAAATCATTTTTATGTAAGCAAGTGTGTCGACCACTCATTTGTATTGTTACATGCATGAGAATGATTTTATGTTTTACCATAAACTTACAACATTTTAATACAATGAAACTCATAGTGTTGCTTTATAAAATAGATAAAAAATAATCCTGCCCTCTTTCTTTCAAATGAAATATAAAATAAATATGTTCAGCATAACATTGTAATAATTCCCTACTGTTGACCATCATGTTTCACAGAAGATAATGATCATTATTTTCTGTGATATGATAATTTTCATATTGCTCAATATTCAATTACATTGGCTACAAAATCATTCCCAAGGGAACAGAATATAAATGTACAAAGCTGTTTGGTGGTAGAAAATAAACAGTTTCACACTTTTTACATAAAATATTGTCTGTTAAACTTAATATATTTCAAAATAGAATGTAACCAGGTTATAACAACATTGTAGGAACCACCTAAATAAGTTGCTATATCTACTAGTTATAAGTAATACTCAGGTTTATGTTTTTTTTTTATTTAAATAATAAATCCTTATTGTCTTCATGACTTCTTACACTACAATAAGGATCAAAATACTATTTTTGCTTAGTGATAAAATGCAATGATTTGTCGATATTTTGTGATAAGAAAAAAAATTTTGGACATTGGTCACTAACTAATATGTTGCTTTATTTGGCATGGAAAGTATTTGATTATAAACAATTTTGTTATAGCCCGTTTCTACTGTTTAGTAAATGGCAGTGGCATAAAGAATAAATAATAAATTTATAACTCACCAAAACATGTTGCCCACACCAGTTACAATTGCATATAGTGGATCATGCTGTGAAATTTACAGAAGCCCAGTGCATCTGTGTTTGTTGTGCAATTGAAGGCAGATACTTTTCATGTTATTTTTTGTCAAACTCAGGGTAGACCCATAATCAGCTTTAATACTAATAGATTTACAACTATCCAACCCGAGGGAGTATATAAAGGCAATTTGTATATAAGTGATTAGTTTAAGATAAATCATATTTTGATAACTATAAAAAATATCTGCATTCTAATATCCACCCACCCCTGTCTAAATATTGGTAACTGAAAATTTATCATAAAATACATAGTATAATAAATATGTAAATCTAAAAAACCATAAAATAAAAAAGCCAATTGAATATTTGTTAGTGGAACCTGTATGTTTAATGCAATAGAGTGCATTATAAACATGACCACAAGAAGTTGGTGTCAGTACGCCCCATCCAGGTTAATTAGGCCATCGCCACACTCCATTGTTGATGATGAGTTGCATTGATAACAATCTATTGCTAAACCTAATAATATTTAAAACATATTAATATTTTAGTAAGGTACCTAATTACATCCTTATTTCCTTAAAAATATTAATGTATATATTTTTTTCCTTATAGGCCTCAAGATGTAATTACTACTATGAGGTCTACACACTGTATTGTGTGCCTAGGGCTATGGCATATATCCGTGTTAAGAGAAAACACACAACAATTGCCTTTGGGGAGCATTAGACCACTGAAACTGATAAAGACTAAAGGCAAACTTTTAAAAAAGAAAATTCCATAAATTGCTGATTTAATGTTATGTGAGCAGACCCATAAACAAAAGGTAGTGGAAAATTTTAATCTCCGCTCATAGTAAGTACCAAAGAGATAAAGAGAAATGTGAAGAAAGAAATCAATTATATTATTTTTAGGTGCCCTAATCCTGCTCACTTGCAAAGTAATGCAGCACAAATAATTTTACCCAAAAAACTTTGCAAATACTCCTTTAACCTATGACTAAGCTGCTCAATATTCCATCCTGGAAACAATATGAGAAGAACCCACACAAAGCGATGCCTGACCTGAGATTTCAACACTGAATTGAAATCCACTATTATGTTACCAGACTAAGGCGACAGAAGAAATCAAAAGAATGCATTTTTCTTGGATTATATAACACATAGAGACTAAAATAATCTTATATAAATTACACAAGTTGTATATCCATGAGAAACCACTATGCAGGTATGTTATAAGTTTTATTCCCAAGCAAGTCAGATACCTTTGTTTATAATCTACATGTTAGATATCCATATCCCATTTGTTAGTAACTGGGTGTTAGCGAGCTTCAGTCTATTAGAATGTCTAACCTTCGTATCTGCCGACGTGTTTTATGCAATACTGAGCGTCGTGTATAGTACCGCAGTCTATGGGTACCAAACTAACATCATTTTCCAAAACTCGTTACACTCGAAAGGGTGGTCGGAATCGGTTCCAGAGCATTGATAACAACTTATGCTAGCAACTAAAAAGGTTTTAAAATAGAAATAAACAATAAAATAAACAAAGGAAAGAGGAAACTTCTGTGGACTACGCCCTAAAGTTACTTACCTGATTTGAAATAGATAAATGATATAAAAAAGGAAGTAAACATGGTATTTGTAAATTTTGCCATGGTTTCAAGTACTTTTAATTCAACAGGTACGGACAATGGACGGATTTCAATTAAAAATCAATATTGTTTTATACGTTAGAACATCGTCAACAAAGTTTTATTTGACATTTGCAAATTTTATTAGTTTTTTTTTTTTTTTTTTTTTTTTAATTTATTTCTGTCCATGGATACAAGTCCTTCAGACGCATACATAAATTATTTTATCTACTATATTAAACAAACAGTTCTTGGTTAAAAAAATACAAATAGAAGTTTTGATACAAATTACAATTAAATTTTCTTAATAGTACGACTAATGTAGATAAACAAAGCTTTATACATTTGAGTATTGGATAATATATCTTCCAATTGGCGGGGAATACTTTCAATGCTATTATTTACACATGTACCACTATCACATAAATCGTTCGCTAATAATAAACGGTCAATTCCAAACGCAGGGCACCGAAGTACGATATGGTCCAAATCAGCATTTGCTTGATTACAGTAAGAACATCTGTTACTATTCACTATATGAAGTCTATAAAGATGTGCTGGAGTCAAACAGTGTCCCAACCTCATGCGTGTGATGCAGCTAAAAAACTTTCTGTCAATATATTTGTGTTGATGATACCAAGGTTTCGTTGGTAATTCTTTCTGTATTTTGCTGTACCATTTTCCTTTGGTCTGCAGGGTAAAGTCCCAGTATTCTTTCCATAACAGTTTATTGCTACTTTTGTACAAGCTGTAATAATCGGTAAAATGGACCTTCATCGACTCTGTGTGATCCTCATCAGGGTTCGCGTGGGTTGCCTTATCTGCTATTTCATTTCCACGTATGCCACTGTGTGATGGAACCCACAAAAATTCTATATTAAGGTGTTTCTCATCTCGGAGTTGAGTTAACTTATTTTTAATAGCGTGCACCAAATAATTTATTTTATAGGAAATGTGGAAATTATTTAATGAACACAAAACACTCTTAGAATCTGAAATTATTAAAATATTACTTACAGTCGTATTTACATAGAGCAATGCACAATAAATTGCATATACCTCTGCTGTAAATATACTGCAGTTAGTACTTATCTTAATACATTTTGTATAATTAAGTTGAGGATCATAAAATGCTGCTGTACAGTAACTATCAGTTTTGGATCCATCTGTATATAATAAATAATAATTGTTTTGCTATTCTTAAATTCTAAAAAATCAGTATTGTCATGTACAGTATTTACATGTATTATAGGACAATCAATAAGAACTTTAAATGAATTAGTATACAATGACCAGTTACTATATTTTTGAATATGCTTAGAATTCTTTTTAACCAAGTTATAAATTGTTTGGATTTCAGGTATTGTCCCATGTACAAGTGAAGGAGCAGTGACTACATTAGATGAGACTGGTTCTATGTCCAGAGGACTCAATTCGAGTTGTTTGTGAAGAATGCTATTGTTTAAGGATACTATTTTCAAATAAAATCTTTGGGCCAACTGTAATCTCACGCAAAAACCAGAGGAGGTATACAAGTTTCTATTTCTAGTGAGTTAATAGGTGTTGATCTCATAGCTCCACAAATGAGTCGCAGGCCCATGTTTTGTATCACATCTAACTTCTTTAAATGAGTTCTGCTAGCATTCATGTATGCTAAACAGCTGTAGTCAAAGTGACTTCTAATTATACTCTTATACAACATAGCCATTGTTTTTGGGTCAGACCCCAGTAAGTGCCTGCTAAATGTCTTAGTAAATTAATACCATTTAATGCTTTTTACAAATATGTTTAATGTGTTCATCAAACTTAAGCTTATCATCAATAATAACTCCTAAAAATTTGTGTTGTTTTACCAATGGAATTTGAGTTGTGTTGTAAAAATATTTACATCATTTACATTTAACTGTTTACTAAAAACTAAAACTGAACTTTTGAAGGGCTAATATCAAGTTTAAGTTTATTATGATAGAAATTGTACAACTGTTTCAGTGCATTGTTAATGTTACTTTGAGCAACATGCAAATTTTGATTTGTGCTATACAAAAGCAAATCATCTGCAAATTGTAGGATCTTAACATTTGTTGTGTCAACATATTTTGAAATTTCTGAGGTATATAAATTATATAATAGTGGCGACAGTGTAGCCCCTTGCATAACACCTCTATTTACACATCTAGGCCCATGCAGTTTGTCATTATACTTCACATATACAGTTCTATCACTCATAAAGTTATACAACCACTTTAAAACTTGGGCAGGCATACCTGTGTTGTGTAAAATCTGAATGAGTTCTTCTATATTAACATTATCAAAAGCACCTTTTACATCTAAAAATACACATACCATATTGGGTGACTTAATTTAGCTTGTTTTATGTCAAATATTAATGATACAAAGCTTTCAGAACAACTTTTGCCTTTTCTGAAGCCAAACTGTACTGAAGGAATTACATTAGTTGACTCAATGAAATAATCTAATCTTAATTTTAACATATTTTCAAATAGTTTACCCAAACATGAAGATAATGAAACTGGCCTATAAGACTCGTTGCACTGTTTATGGGCTTATTAGGTTTTAATATAGGAATGACACATTGAGTTTTCCAGGTAGTTGGTATAACTATTTCCTTCCACATTCTATTGTAAATACTAAGTAAAATGATTTGTGCATTCAAATGTAATTTTTAACCAATAAATATGGAATGTTGTCTAGTCCGGAGTAGTATCTCTTCTAGATTTCAAAGATATATGTAATTCATTTAAGTTAAATGTACTATTAAGAAATGTGTTAATATCAGTTTCAGTTGCACTTTCAAATAAATAAGTTAACCTATCTTGACTGATTTGTGTTGTGTCTGTTAAATTATTTATAAAATCAGGAACCCAGTCATCATTAAAATTTCTGTTTTTGTCACTAATCCCTATCCTCTTAAATTTTCTAACATATCCCCATATTCGAGAAATTGGTGTTAGTCTGTTGAAACTACCACATAAGTTTTGCCAAGAAGTAATGCTCTCCTCTTTTAATATTCTTTTCTTAGCAGCATCTAACTTTTTATATTTTATCCAATTTTCTTTTGTAGGCTGTGAAAAATAATCTTTCAGAGCTTTCTTAGAATTATTTACGACATCAGTACAGTTCTGATTCCACCATGGAACAGGTTTTCTAGAAATTGAGTTAATTGATCTTTTTTTAACTTTAGGAATAGTTTTATCTCTTAAGTTTTTAATATTTGAACAAAATTATTATACAATGTTAGGGAACTATCATTGACCAGATCCAAATGCGAAAATCCGTTTTCACTCAGAGAACAGTATTCAGACCAATTTGCTTTGCTATATATATATTTACTTTCATTTACAGGAGAGACACAGTATGATGATGGTTGCACATTTATCTCAAGAAAAGTTGGAAGGTGGTAACTACCCATTGGGTCATCATGAACATACCAATTGCAAAGATGAGCAATAGAAGAACTAGTAAGAGCCAAATCTAATGCAGCAGCCTGTCTACCAGGATAAGGGACCGTTGTTGTAGATCCGTCATTTAAAATGCATAAATCACAATCGTCTATAAGGTTAAACAAGCATTTACCCCTATTGTTGTCATAATTAGATCCAAAAGCCATATGATGAGCATTAAAATCACCCATTATAACACAAGGCCTTGGTAAGGAATTTATAAGTCTCTTCAATTTTAAATCATCAAATTGATTAGTGGGTGGACAATAAATACAAAGTAAATATATACAACTTGTGCCAGTTTTTAATGAAATACATATATTTTGTATGGACTCATGATACAAAGTGTCTATTATACTGTACTGTAAACCATGTTTGATTAGTATACCGACTCCATGATGAGGGTTTTTGGATACTTTATAATGAAAATTATATGATGGGAAATTTGGAATTCTAGTGTTGGGTTTTATCCAAGTCTCATTAAGAAGACAAATGTCAACAGACTTTTCAACTAATAAATTTTGTAATAAGGCTTTTTACTCTGCAAACTTTGTATATTATACTGTAATATTTGTAAATAATTATCCATTAAATTAAATTTGATAAGAATATTTCTTTAATTTTCTTAGTAGTAAGTGGAGTATTGTCGGAATTATTACCTAGAGTAACAATGGATTTCACTATTGCCTTAAGAATAATATCATTATTAGCTATTTCCTGTACATTAAGTTCATTATCTTTAGAATTATTTGTATTTATTTTTGTGGGCAATGCAGGGAAAGATTTGTCATTATAGATAAGTGGTGTACTCACAACAGTGGCATACGAATTCTGGAAATATTTGTTTTTTCTCCTCCATTTTCTTCTTTTTATTGGGCAATCTCTGGACACTGCTAAGTGGTTACCCCACAATTTATGCACACTATTTCTTCCACATCACATTCTTTATAAGAGTGCTTTCCAGCACATGATGAGCAATTTTGGATTCCTCGGCATACCTTTGCAGAATGGTTAAATTTAAGGCATTTGAAACATTGAAGGAGTGGAGGTATATATTGGGTAACTTGATATCTAAATAATTTTATATAAGCATACTGGGGTAAGGATGTTGAGGCAAATGTTACTATGACTGTACCCATAGGTGTTAATATACCATCCACTTTCCTCATCATTCTTTTGATTGAAATAATTTCACTGTCACAGCTGATATTCCTGTATATCTCTTCGTTACTCATGTCTTTGGGTACATATCTTAATACTCCCATTTTTTCAGTTAGATAGGAGGGAATGAAAGCTTTTAATTTATTTTTTAGTAAAAAATCCTCCATTTTCAAAAAACTGTTGGCAGCTCCTGCTGTTTTGAAGGATACACCAATTTTTAAAGCATTTATTCTGTGTACTCCAATTATGCCTTTGACATTGTCACAAAACAGATTTGTTAATGTAATAGGGTTTTTATTCCCCACTTTTTCATTTTCAGTCGACTCAACATAAACTATATATTCACAAGTACCATTTTCCAGGAAAAGTCTCTTATAATTAGGCTTTATAAAAATTTTATATTTGTCCAAATTACTGGCCTTAGGATCACTGGTGGAAATTTTTGCATATTTCCTTTTTTTGATATCTCCAGGGTCCTCTCCATCATTGGGAGGACCCATTGTGGAATACTTTATTTACAAAACTATATTACAAAGTATTTATATAATATTTACTAGCAAAAAATAAAATAAAATTTAAGCGATATTAAAAATTGCCGCCTTATTTGACTTCCCGCCTAAAAGTCTCTTCAAAATTTTATTAGAGTATAGCAGTGTTGCCAGGGCCCTTGAGTCGTAAGTTACGTTTCGTTTCCTGAAAAGTTACATTTTTGCTGCAAAAGTTACATTATTGTTTTTTATTTTATTTACGCGTTTTTGGGCAAGCATTTTTGTAGCTGCGAAACCGCGGGGACTCGCGAAGTAGGAAATGTGCGCGCGCACACTCAAGCAAAATCAAGTTTTAATATATGCAAGATACGTTTCATATTGTCATGGCGAGCCATCTCTGAGTGTGATATGGAGTGAAATACTTTTTAGACCCGCCAGTTTTAGGCGTGTTCAATTTGGATGCGTTGAATAGAAATGCGTTCATAAACTATTTACAATAAAAATGTTGTATTACAAATCTCGTTGTTCTCAAAAGTTACGAAAATTGCCTTAAATATAAAAATTACTTACATGTTACGCGAGGGGGTCAAAAGTAACGAAAAATGTAAGAAATGTAACCTTCTGGCAACACTGGAGTTTAGCCCATAGGCTATAAATATAACACTCCAGGATAAGACGTAAATTATACGTTTTTATCATAATTTCATGTTCTTACCACATTATTTGATAGAAAATGATATAATTAGCCTTTATACACAAACAAATGTTGAAACCATTGAAGTAACCAAATAAATTCAAAAGTTGATTTTATTATCCGTGCGTACAAAAAAAAAATTAAAAACAAACCAGAGGGCAATAACGTTGTGACGATTGTACAAACCAGCGTGCGCAAAAAAATATTAACATTGTTTTTGTATATTTACTTCGCTTCACTGGTATTATAAATAAATTAGATATCAAGCACCTATCATTTTCAACTTATTTAAATTTTAGTGGTTTGAAACACTAATTTCTTGTGAGTTTGACAAAAAAGAATTGGCAACACTAACATTGTGTCAGTTGGAATTTAACGTAGCGCGGGATGTTTAAAATTTCCATATCATATTATATTGTAATTATCTTTTGTTTAAAAATTGTGTTTTTGTTAGTTATAATGTATATTTTAAATGTTAAGTTAATAATAAAACAAATTTATAGATTACTAGCTTCCGCCCGCAGCTTCGCCCGCGTGGATTTCGGGTTTCAAAAATGGAGAAGGTGCTCAATTTGTCGGGATGTTTTTTTAATTTATGGTGGTATGCAGGTAGTCCGATTGTCCGGTCAGGGTCTGATGATGGGATCCTGGTGAAATCGAAGGAACTTTTAACCATTAAGGTTGCACACGAAATGACGGAAGCTTAAAAATGGAGTAACTTCTCCCGTTTTCCCAACATTTTCCATCACTGCTATGCTCCTATTAATTGTAGCGTGATGAAAAGTATACTATAACCAGCTCAGGAGTATGAAAAATAATTGTACCAAGATAAGTTAAAATCCGTCGAGTAGTTTTTGTTTCTATAACGGTTATACAGACAGACAGACAAAAATTTTACTAATTGCATTTTTAGCATCAGTATCGATCCCTAATCACCCCAGTTATTTTGGAAATATATTTCATGTACAGAATTGACCTCTCTACAGATTTATTATAAGTATAGATATGCAAAAGTAGCTCAAAAATTGTCCATAACGAAAACATGCATTTTAAAGTAAAACAAAAGAAATAATATCGTGAAGCCAACCAAATAACTAATGATATATTAAATTTTGTGACTGTTCAATTTAGTCGGGTCCGCGATATCACTTTTGTTGAGTTTCAGAACGCGACATTACATTATTATATTCTGTGCTCCAACGCACACTGCTTTGATGTTAGGAACACACCTACATTGCTTAGACAACAGTGAACTTTATACAATAGCAATAAAGCTCAAATTGACTCTACGTATTAGTTAGAAAACGTTTGTATGGGAAATAGAAAAATGCTGTTTTGAGGATTTTCCCGGCAATTATTCGAATTTTTCTCACCTTTTAAATCTTCCCTAGACCTCCACGAATAATTCAAGACCAAGATAAGATAAATCCGTTCAGCCGTTCTCGAGTTTTAGCGAGACTAACGAACAGCAATTCATTTTTATATATATAGATTAGGCTTTAATATTATAATTAGGAAACATCTGAATTCTAATGAAATTCCAAAAAGAAAAACACCGTTATAGCTATACCACAAGATAGTATATACCTCTTATATTTCCACAGCGTAATTAAGTATATTGTATATATATAATATTATATTATTTACTTATTTAATGGCAATTTGAGAGTAAACATGAGTGCAGGTAGGTATTGGTCGGATTTGTTACGAAAGGTCCGCCAGCATTAGCTCGATATGATATACTTAGGTAGTGTGATTAAAAATAAATCTATACTTACCATACACACCCACTGGTGTTTGATCTCTCATATGTAAGAGTACGCCTGGTATGTAACGCCACAATGTCTTTTTCTGCCGCTAAGCAGCAGTGTGTAGTCACTATGGTGTTCCGGTTTGAAGGACATTGTAGCCAGTGTCACAAATGCACATAATAAGACTTAACATCCCACGTTTTGGGACGGCGAGTGGAATATCAAACAATACCTTGCAATTCAAGGTGTTGGATGGTATTTCTACTGTTTATAGGCAGTCGTAACGCTTGCCATCTGGCCAACGGCAAGTTCGTCTCGTCATTCAAAGCAATAAAAAAAACAAAAAGCAGTAGAGTTATTGTGATTGTTGACGTCAAGTTTTTAAATAAATAAATAATAGTAGGTTAGGTATTTACCTACTAAATAATATTTAGGTACCCACGTATAATCCTATTATTTGCAATGTAGGTTGTATATACACTGAAGAGTTGTATACCACTTACCATAAATTCCTAAAGCGGGTCATAAAAATAATACAAATATTTAATTAGGACACAATTCAAAACTTTTATTTTCATAACATTTTGAATTTTATAGTAAGTAAGTAAGTTTATATAAAAATATTTATAGTATAGTACCTAGTCAATAAGATCTTATATTTTACATTAAACCATGGACGTTCTTTCAATGTCGTAAATCTCAAAATCTCATTATACACAAATGACATTCACAAAATGAAAGAAATATCTACACTTAAATCACAATGCGCATGAGCTAGTACTATAAGACTCATGTGAACTTAATTTGTACATAATGATACTAATATAAATGCATAACTTAAGTCTACTTCGCAGTTACTCATACATGTAAAGTTATTGTCATTATAATTCTTAAAGCTATCATTCTCATTGCCATCACAAGTTGGAATGTTACATTCAGAGATTATTACCGAACATATCTCTAAATAGAATTTAAACTATTGTATAAAAATACATAATTATTATCCATAGTGTCAGTTTTAACCTCAGCGATTACAAAACTTAACATTACATATTATTATCTAGAATTTGATTTATATGCAAATAATATTCAGGACTTACGAACTAGCGTATAATTGGGTACATTAAAAACTTCTTGGCTAGTAATGTTGGCACTTATTGTATAGTAAAGTTAAGGAGAAAGTAGAATACATAAAATAGAGTATTTAAGTAGAATTATATTTCCTCTCAGTAGTAAAGGAGGCCTTTGCCCAGCATTGGGACAGTATATAATAAAGGGCTGATATTTATCTTTTATAGATAGAGATTTTTGCCCAATTTAATGTATACCTTAGTATTATTTAAAAGGTATTTGTATAATTTACTCATTGACATGATCAACAATCCGTAAAGAGTTTATTATTATTGAGACTGAAGAAAAATAAACATTTGGATAGCAACTCGAGTTGTTTTACAAAATGTCGGCACTTAATTATTAAGCTGAGGTCTTAAAGGCAGTGATCCTTCAACCCAGAAATTAGGCCTCTGCATCATTGTTTGCCACAGTGACACCTCCTTGCCCGCACTGTCCATCCAGTTGACATTTGCACCCATGTATGTTCCTGAAAATACAACAAAATATTATAATATATAAGGAGAGAGCAACAATAATATTGCCATTCTAGAATTTCTACAAATTTATCATTTTATAATTATGTTTTAATATTTCAATGGTGTCTAAATAACAATACCTTATCTATGTTAGTATTTAAATATCCCAAAATATAGTGTATTTTTTTAACTTTAAAAATATTACCGCTTATCACAAACGCTATCTAAAATACGTTTCCGTTGGAATTTTTCGACTATCGCACTCGCTATTAGTCATAAAATACGTGGGTTTCCTATTTATATAAATTTAAGTTTAAAGATCTGCTTTGTATCGATAAACTTTAAATTGTATTTTATAAACAATACTTTATAAACTACTTTATCTATATATATAAAAATGAATCCCTATTTCCCTTGGTCACGTCATCACGCGTAAACGGCTGGACCGATTTCACTATTTTTTTGTTGTGTTTGTTATTGTCAGGAGAAGGTTCTTACTTCTTATGAAAGAAAAATTCAACAAATTGCGCGGAAAATTAGAAAATTTAAGAAAACTTAACGACAATATTAATTTTACATAACTGTTAGTGGTTTGGAATAACTGTCAGCGATCGACACAATGCGCGTGCATACATACCTAGTCTTGCCATAAATATTGTAATAAAGAAAAAAGAAAATTGTTAACTGCAAATAACATTTATTACTTTTACAGTGTGTCAGTTTAATACATAAATATAAAACAATTAAAAATATAAAAAGCTTATTCGAAGTGGTCTCCATTGGCTGCAATACAGTCCTTTAAACGATGAGGCCAGTTATCAATAGAAGCACGCACTCTTTCCATGGGAAAATTCTTCACTGCCAATCGTATAGATTGTTTTAGGGACTCCAAATTATCATGGCGTTTAGAGCAAGCTGTACTCTCTAAAACTGACCACAAATCATAATCCAGCGGATTAAGATCGGGACTAGACGACGGCCAGTCTTCAGCTCTGATGAAGTCCGAAACGTTCGATTCCAACCAAGACTGCGTGGACCGAGCTTTATGACCCGGCGCCGAGTCTTGCTGGAAGGACCATACTTGGTTATTGAACATGGTGATGTTAAGGGGCTTAACTACCTTCTCAAGAATGGTATCTTGATACACTTGTGCCGATGTTTTGATACCTTTTTCACAAAAATATGGCTCAGTCACTCCTTCATAGCTAACACCCCACCAAACCATCACTGAAGTCGGATAATGTCCACGTTGCACTCTGTCGACTAATTGGGAAGCTTCCTTAGAGCTTTGAGCATAAATACGGTCATTTTGTTTGTTAAAATGTTGCTCAATTGTAAAATTTTCTCATCCGTAAACAAAATTTTTCTGTGACCTCCCTTTGCGTACCGCTTCAGTAGTTGTTTCGATTTTACCACCCTATTCTTCTTTAAATTATCAGTTAAGAAATGGCCAGTGCGTCTCTTATAGGCTGCAAGTCCTAAGTCATCTTTTAAAATACGCGACATGGTTCTAGGTGCTATCTTCATTTCCCGAGATAAAATCTTTTGCTTTCGGACAGGATTTCTTCGAATTCTTTCCCTTACTGCTTTGACCACCTTTTTCGTACGAACACTACGTGGACGGCCAGATCTTTTCTGTCACAAACAGAGGAGGTCTCATTGTACCTATTAATAGCCCGGTACACAAACATTTTACTAATACCAAGTGTATGGAGAGTTTTAAAAATTGCATTTGGCTCCATACCTACTTTGTGTAATGCTATCACAGCGATTCGGTTCTCTTTATCACCCCACACCATTTTAATATCGCAAAATATTTTACAATGTATTGGCGCCAAAATGAGAAAACACAATGAACAATCGTATAAAAATGACAGATTCGAAATTCAAATGTAATATTTTTTTATAATTAAGTGTAACAGTATTTATGGCCAGACTAAGTAGTTAAGACAGAGGCCTTATTCTCTATCCCACACGTTATTTTAATAGTGCGTAACAAGCACGTAACACAACGCCCAGGGCCCTTATTCTGTATGATAGTGTAAACGCGTAACGCGGCCGTATCAGGGCCCTTATTCTGTATGATAGTGTAAACGCGTAACGCGGCCGTGTCATGTTATCTTCGAGAAATGTGCGTGGAATGGTATTCTGTAAGCCAAATTTCTATAGTCCTAAACATGATGCGTTGTGTTACGTGCTTGTTACACTCTGTTTAAATAACGTGCGGGATAGAGAATAAGGCCCCAGGACGTCTGTCGGGTCAGCTAGTAAACAATAAAAATCTCACCTGTACCGAGTGATAATCTAACGGCTCCCATAAAATCGTTTGATGCAAGACGGTCCCGATCCCAGAGGCTTAGTTCTAGCGCTCTGGTACCGAGTTCTTGTAGTTTGAGACCACGGTAGGTGAAAGTGTGTTCCCATCTTGGATTTAACGAGCGTCTCGCCACATTGGTCTTTTGCTTCACAAGTCTGCCGCGTTCGGGAAGAAGGTAGCTGAAAAGAAAAATATACAGCTGAATGACGAGACAATTATGTGTTTAATATAGGACGAGGATAAATATTAATACAACTCATATTTTTATTTATAAAGTAAGTACCTACTCCACGGCACTGGAATGCGCTCGTAGCTTTGGCAAATTAGATCTTAAATCTTGGTTTTAAATCGTGTACTAATGCAAAGCGATTATCTAAATTCTAAACGGACACTTATATCAGCAAATTTGGCATTTTAAATATTGTAATTTTAGGCGACACAAAGTTTCATATATATTTAAAATGAGCACTTTTATGTTTTTACCTAGTTAAAATTTTTCGAAAAAAAAAAATATTCTTATGTTAATTAGCATTTCAACCGTCGATATTGTAGTGGTTGAGTTTATAATCGAAACACATTCGATCTACAATGTCATGTTGGTCAATTGTTTGATTGATAAAAATAATGGTCTCTCCATGTTAATTGGTAGTTCAAAAATACACCAAGCTATTGTTTTAAATACGTGAATCACTTTGTTTTACCAAAGATAATAATATAGTTTTTTCCATAAAGAAAGGAGGGTAAAACGAATATTTGGTGCGAGTCGGTAGTCATGACACTATTTTAGTCACGTTTTAAAAATGAGAATATTGAAGGTCTAACTCAATCCGTTAAGTTAAAAATTGAAACATTGTTTTGTTAAGCATCCACTTTTACGACGTTCCAACTGTTCACGCAAATAAAGATTCACCGTGAAGAAGGCCATAGGAATTGCCCGATTATATAAATTGGCTGTAAAATCAAAGTACCGCTAACGTCGACATTGCTTTGACTTCTCTATTATTTTACAATGTAGGTACATAAGTACTTAGAAATCTTAATAATTTGACCCGAATTATTTATTAAAGAAGATAATATTATGTATTTAGGTTTCGCTTAATTAGCGTATTTCAACTTTGTTTCTTTGTGTTGAATTTGGTTTGGGACAACTATAAAAATACCATAAGAGGTATGCCTTTTCTTAAAAGCTTTCTCATTACCAAATTTCAGTGGTTAAGTTTTGATGGCTTGTCAGACAGAATGAGCTCAGCATTTATATTATTAAGGCAGGATAAATATTTCTAAAATTACCTTTTACAAAATACATCAGCAAGTCCATTAGGTTTGGTGGCTACGAGGTTCTTGGCCTCCTTAACGAGCACGTGCAGGGTGCCCTTGCCCCGCAAGGCGCCGGTTTCATGCAGTTCGAATTTGAGCCCCACGATCAGGTCGCCGCGGCTACCCTGATGCTCGTCGAAATGTTCTGTCTGTGAACGAAATACAATCCATTGTTACTTAATACCTTCTGGTATATTTACGTACTTTGCAGTTCTAAATATTGTGTAGGCAAAAACATTATCCCCTTTAACAATACGGTAAAAATAATATTGTTGGCAGATGAGATTTTACTAGAAGTTTATTTGGATTGAATTTTATATATTGTTTGGAGACTGATGTCACAATGTAAAAATAAAATGTTTTTTTTTGCTTTTAAATTACCGATTCGAATAAATTAATGAACCATAAAACGCACTTACCCTTTCGTGCAACTTGTACCACATGGGCGCGGGGTCGTCGAACACGACGTCGGCCAGCGGCAGTGTCACCTCGCCGAGGAAGTCGTTCCTGCCGAACATGTCGGCGTGCCACACGCTGAGCCACAGTGTCCGCGAGGACAGCGAGGCCAGCGTCTGCACGAAACTGAGACTCTCCTCGAATACAGGGTTGAGCGTGTTCTTCTTTACTTTTGTCTTCCTCTTGCCAGCTTTGGACTTGTCCGGTAACAAGTACACCTGGAAACAATTGACGAAAATTTAGAAAACTTATTAAAGAAGTACATGCTTATATTTTTTCGTGCACCATAGAAAGCTATTTCTTTATTCACAGAATTCACTTCGTTTATTAAGATATTAAAGTTCAAGCTGTGAATTGTTTGTTAAGTTAAGATTTGCATGATTTTGCTAGTTCAGAAACGTAGTCTGCAAGGTTAACTAACGCTTTTCCTT
>NW_023592943.1:0-11037 GCF_014839805.1 Manduca sexta
AGCTAACAAAAGAAACGACAAACTATTGGCTACAAGATTCTGTCAACATTACCGCATACCGTGAAGCTTCCAAAAATAGTGATTATGCAACCGTCATCTGTAGTATTTGTACGAGTAATAAGCATTTCACACCGTTCGGTGATAACATTGGCCTTAAAATATACTTATTTGACATTGTATTGGATATCTTAACAAACATAAACTTAAGGTTTCAAATATTAATGGCCGTCGAAATCCTTCCCCGCACAAATCTTTGTTTTTAATTTCTCAAGAACTGCACCATAATCAAATTACTTTGGTATTTTTTGTACTCGTGTGCTATGATTATTTGTTTTCAAGTAACCCGCTCACTCGTTTGACATTATTTTGTACTTAATGAAATAAATGCAATATTTAATTAAATACAATTAAGCTTGAAGTCCTAAAGCAACAGCACGTTTAATTGTAAAATTGTGTGACTAACAACAGTTGATTCGTGCCCTGTTGACCATTTTAATTAGTCGGTGCCGGTGGATGGCAAATAAAAGCAGTATTAGGGATCACGCACACCTCGATCGTGAAACGATAGCAGCAAACCGTTGTAGTTCCGCCACATCTTTCAGTTGTACGACTGTCAATGGCTAAAGGTGAAATTTTCTGAAAGTGAATCCGACACAATATGTAGATACTAGGCTAACAAACGTAGTGTCATGTTCACGAAAAAAAATGCATTAATGTGATCTGTAAATATTTTTATGATATTTATTAGATTCTACATATATTATACATAAAGGAAAGCCGGTAAAAATCGGGATATATGGACCCATCGCAGCTACGATGTGCGGGACTGCATATTTTAATCCTTAGATTTTACTATAACTGTCGGTGTCCCGCTTCTCTAAAATGAAAATATGAAAATTGTCATGTTTCGCTTAGCGTTACATGAAGGTAGCCAGTAGATATTACGATGCTATGGTTTCGCGGCAGTGTGCGGGAGGCCTTATGGCAAACACAAACTGAAATATTCGGCAACGTTAAATAATCATCATACATACCAAGATGCCATAAATTATCACTGAGGCATTTCACGACCTTTGCCCATGGTTGATTATCATCACATATCATATGTACTAATTACGTCATTAATAAAAACTGAGATTAAATCTGGGGTTCTTGACTTTGACTGTGTCTAAAATAATTTAATTAGGCCATTACTGGGTAAAAGCACTTATGCAAATCGTAAAATGATTTTCGTGCAAGTTAACTTTTTCTCTCTTGTGTTTTATTGTGGAATGAGCGATGAGAGTCGCTATAGAATTTTGTATTTATTTATATGTATGTGAGGACGGGAAATTATAGAGTTTCGCTGTTTGATATGATGTAATCTAAGTTGTTAACCTAAGAAACGTCCTGCAAGCGAAATTGTCCACATTCTGCTAGATACTCGATGAACATTCTAAACCCATCTAGGCTAAGGCATTGCTAAAAATCAGCCTTTATAGAGAAGTCGCTTCACTAACGCTGTCATTTTGTGCCACGGAAAAATAGACCTTGTTCTAAATGCTAATAGGTTACTCATTTGACTGAGTAACGACCCCAGACCGATCATCAATGGCTGAATCGTGTGTTGATCTGTTGAAACTCAACATCGGACTTTATCCTACTAATATTATAAATGCGAAAGTTTGTGAGGATGAATGTATGTTTGTTCCTTTAGCACGAAAAAACGACTTTACGGATTTTTATGAAACTTTACAGTAATATTGGTTATACATCAGAATAACACATAGGCTACAATTTATAATGATTTTGTGTAATCTGGTCATAATATAACGATACATATCAAGTAAGTCGGAAAAAAAATTATCCCGGAAAACTCCTTGACGCGGGCGAAGCCGCAAGCAAAAGCTAGTGCTTCATAAAAGAACCGTTGACCAAACACCCGTGTATGAAGAAGATAAATAAACATGTGTGCATATTTGCAACAATATCCACAATGTCTTGGAACGCCTCACAATAGTATGTTTGGTTGCGCTGACAGTCAATATTTAATCTCTTTGTATTAGTTACAATGAGTTAAATGAATTACTTTGCTGCAGTCCTTAGTTGTCTTAAGTACACTTTGGTTGTAGGTATTATAGATGCATCTTTCTTCTTACTGTCTTACCTTACTTTTATATTAATAAGTAATTATATTATAACACGATATAGTGTCCCACGTAAGTGTCGCGTTCCGGGATCTGCCTGTATATATCTCTTCCCAACAGGCCGGCATAATTGTGTCGACTGGCAACTGGTAATCTTTCATCAGTCGACTATTGAACTTCACTTATCATTAAGTGTAGTGGGGTCACTTTGCCGTGCCCGTATAAAAAAAAAGTTAAATTATGTTAAAAAGTTAGGATTGTATGATTTTTATAAGTAAACGCAGAAACAACGAAACAGATTTGAATGAAATTGGGCACACGGTTAGATTTTGTCCTGAATACCAAAAATATGAATTTTCATCCATAAAACACGCTCGTTTTGCCCGTGATTGGAGTTGGTATTCAATGCAACAATAAGCTTGGGCTCTACCACATTATTAAATGAGAACAAGGATCCATTAGTTGTACACCTGCATATTTCCTCAGGAACACTTGAGTGTATAAACCAAGAAAAATACACATACAATATACAAACTAATGAATGATCATACCTCGTAGAATTTACATAGTATCATGTGCTTTTAACTCACTTAAATACTATTGAGCAGTGGCAAATCGTTCGTACCACCCGATTCTTACTGGCTTCCCTTTTAGATTTAGTCTTAGTTTTTGTTTTCTGTAATATTGGCCGCGATGTGTCAACTAAGGCAATATATATTTACCTCGGGTTAATAATAATAATATCAGCCCTGTATTATATACTTGCCCACTACTGAGCACGGGCCTCCTCTACTACTGAGAGGGATTAGGCTTTATTCCACCACGCTGGCCTAGTACGGATTGGTAGACTTCCCACACCTTCGAAATTCCTATAGAGAACTTCTCAGATGTGCAGGTTTCCTCACGATGTTTTCCTTCACCGTTCTCGGGTTACCTTTTGACAAATTTCACCCTTCGACGCTGCTATTCGGTATATATACATAAATAGATTTTATTAGCGAGAATACCGTGTTGCATTAAATAAAAACAATTTCGCCAACTTCCGCCAGCAAAAATAACAATTCATATCAGCACACTCGTTTCTAACTCGCTGAAATGGCAACCGGTGCGTTGTTCCTATAATTTTGCTATTTATAGATCTCATGACAAGTCTAGACGGAGATTATCGCTTAATTTACTATCAAGAGTAGTGAATTAAAATATTTTATTCTAGATAATGTAATAGTACTAAGTTATTTTTTTTTATTGCTTTGAATGACGAGACGACCTTGCCGTTCGCCTGATGGTAAGCGATACAACCGCCCATAAAGAGTAGAAACACCATCCAACACCTCGAATTACAAAGTATTGTTTGGTATATATTTGTTTTTTTTATTTGTATTACCCTGCGCTCGCCGTCCTGAGACATGAGATGTTAAGTCTTATTATGTCCGGTAGTTACACTGGCTACAATGTTCTTCAAACCGGAACGCAACATTGATTACACTTTGCTGGTTGGCGGCAGAAATAGACATTATGTTGATACCTACCCAGGCGGACTCTCACATATGAGGGACCTACCACCAGTACACTAGTACGTACTTGTACTATAAGACGCTTTAACCGTATTTTTAGAAGCTATCTATACGAAGTACAACAAGTAAAACATTGAAAATATATATATATACCTGCAATATGTTATCATTACTTTGGTTGTCTCATATTGTTTTTAATGGATATTGTTTCATTAATTTCAATGAAAATGCCATTAAAATTTATTGATTCCGTGCAATCTCCTTAAAGTTTTAATTTGCAATCAACATTGTTAGATAGATATTGAAATTAGGAATACTTCGGGAGTTTAAAATTCTCAAAGAGAACTAAAACTGTTATTTAAAAAATCCTATATTTGCATACTCCTGCCCATAACTCGCGTGTCGCCAAATATAGCATGAATTGTTCAAGGCTGTTATCTCGAAGGGGCCTTAAAAGCTAATACAGTTATTTATTTTTACCTATTTATTGCAAATAAATAATAACAATTTATGACTTGTGTGAAATAATGTAACGGAACTGAAATTCTACGCACATTTTCATAGTAAAACTGGTTGTTTTTATTATTACAACTGTGACGCATTTAATAAATAATTATTACTAACATTAAGTATACATAAATTATAAAGATAAAACGTTACAACTTAATTATTTTAACTTGGGTCAGTTACAAACAACAACAAAATAAATATATATACTTTTATTTTATTTATTCTCATTACCTGAAATACATCGTGATTTCTTTACAACTATAAATTAGAACAAATGTGATTATTGTTTAGTAAATTAGGTATACATTCGCATAACGTATCGAATAATTTTAGATCTTTATTCCTTTTTTAAAAAAATTTAGTCACCAATTTTCTACGTAGCATTTCACACAGTCCCCGTTTCTGTTTGTCTGTATGTTATCGATTTTCTCAAAATCTACTTAACGGATTTTCAGGAAATTTGGTATGGAGATAGTTTAGGACTCTGCGAAGGTTATAGGCTACTTTCTATCCCGGGAAAATATATAGCGAGACTTTTATCCCGGAAAACTTCTTCACGACGACGAAGCCGCCAGCAAAAGCTAGTATTATATAGAATTAATGAATACAGACATACAAAAAAAAACTCAAATAGTAACAATATTTTGAAAAAACTATTTCGTTGCGTACATTTATTTTGAGAAATACTCGCGTACGCTTAACCAAGTTTGACCGGCTTGCACTAGCAGCACCGCAGTCGTACCGTAGTACGACTTAAGCGCTGAGGCAGTACGGAGTTTATATAAAGGCTACGTTATTAAATAACTGTTTGTTCATTTATATAGATTCACCATCGACAATTGTAATAAGAATGGTCTATAATATATACCATCATTCTATGAATTGGTCATTAGTAAAAAAAATAATACAAATCCTGCATTACCATGTAGAAACGGATTCAATAAAAAAAATCTCATTTAGGTATGTTTTATTACAGATACTCCATAGGCGGGAAGTTACTGCCTTACCTGTCGCAATGGGCGGTAGAAAACTTCGGTGTAGACACAACGAAGCCGCCGAAGATTCCAGAACCGCCCACGAGCTTCCCCGAAAGTCTGCTACCGATGAATATCAAGGAAGAACTGGAGAAGATCGCATTGATCAGTACTGATGGCATGGACAGGCTGATCCGAGCTCATGGGCAGACGCTAAAGGATGTGTCTAATGTGAGGAATAACTCATTTCCGAGGATACCTGATGCTGTCATTTGGCCTGAAAGCCATGAACAGGTGAGATATTAAACAAAAAAATATATTAATACATTCATTATGAATCTTCGTTCATTTATTTTTTCACTCCATGTAGAGTCGTAGAGAATTAATTAAATTGCAAAATTCGTTGTTGTTTAATGAATTCCGGCAAAAATATGTAAGAAATGAGGCCATCGTGCGAACTATTGACATAAATATCTACGCATAAAAAAAGAAATGTATAATAACATTAGATACCCATTTGCTAACTTTTTTTAAATACATTTATCAAAAATGAATTTCATCCAAAAGCTATCGGAAAAATATTTTTCAAAAATATGTAAATGTGACGTCACCCAGTGCCACCGGCCATTACGCTGCGTAAGTGAGAAAAAGACAGCGTAATAACCTCACCACGCCCCCACTTTTGTTTACAACAATATTCCAAATATGAATAACTGCTTTATTTTTCAACTAATTTTGATTGTGGTTTCACAGAAGAATATTTTCTTCATGTTATTTACTGTTACATATAAAATAATAAACAACAAACATAGGAATCTACCCTATTGGTCGTACAGTCGCCTTGTTTTTTTTCAACAGAGTGGTTAATTCTGTGACAGTGTTCATCACTATCTATGTCCATATAAATATATTGTTGGAAGTAATACGCATAATAAGATTATGTTAAAAGCATGAAGTTATCTCTCATAAAGTCAAGATTCGACCTTTGATAACACCCATTGTGCATATTTCGTAAAAAAGGCTCTAATGGACAACGTCAATCTTACTTACAAATGGCAATGATTAGTGTATGATTGCGAACCAGACATACTTTGTATGTGTTGTTATGTGCGTAGTTGTAAAATATGACAATGTTACGCGCCTACTCGAATGTATACTATAGTTATACAGATCTATATGACGTCACAATGTTCAGTGACGATTAACAATGGTTTCCGCAAATTAATAAGGACACATCCTATGTAGTTATTGAATGTGTGCGTTTTCATAGATATGTATTTTTATATCCGTATGTGGACTGAAAACAAGGTGTGAATTGTAAATGACGCAATAGGATTTATTTGTCTGATATATTTTTTGGTGGTATAATATTTAAAATTGGGGGGCAAGACCAGGCTCTTATAACCTTCGCCCTGCGACCCCGCTCAACATATCACTGTCATCTCCTGGGAACAATAAAGCAAACAAAAAAACACATCACGCTTTTATGTTCAAAGGGGTAGTTAGAAGTACTACCAGAGCACCCATTTTGCGCCTGTGTGGTGTGATGGAAGGTGAGCCTATCGTCACATCGGGCGCAAATTCCAGACTCCAGACAAATACTGAATAGAAAAACCAATATCATTTTGCCCAACACGGGATTCGAACCCCAGACCTCGAAGCGATGGTCGAGGCATCAAACCTTATAATCATTACGAAGCTTCTGGTATGAAATTCACCTCTAGTTTTATTTTACGATCTTCCAAAATAATTATTTGAACAACAAAAGCGATTACAATGAATACATTCCACTAAGGTATATAAATATAGGGTATTCTGGATTTCAGCTCTAACCACGTTGACACATCATTGTTACTTATTTATTATTTAAATTAAAACAGCTAAGCACTGAGTGAAAAATAATAAAAATAAATAAGAAGATTCAAACCTAATTTAAGCGAAACAACATTAAGGGATCATATTTACATATGTAACTTCTCTCAAAGACACAGTGTTTTCCTCTTTAATTGAAAAATAAAATAAACATTTGCGTGACTTTGAATTAATTTCCATTATTTGTACCTGATACCCTAATTATTTTACTTTAATATGCTAAGTGTCAGTTAAAAACATTTCGTACAACAGAAGTTCAAACAACAACATATACGTTACATCTGTACTCTCAAAAGGGTAGGCAAAGGCTCAACCAGGGCAAAACTTTTTGCTATAATCATGATAACATCTTGGGACGGAACTTGGTCATGATGGACAAATATCATAGCGAGCCTACCATATCGGGCACCGATTACAGACTTCGGACTGTAGAACGAAACTCAGAGCAATGTTGTACCCCGAACGCTATTAGTTATGCTATTAGTTACGCTATTAGCCATAAGTTATACTTTGTTAAACACTTAAATTAAGTGAAATTTACTGAAAGGGAGCCCGAATTCTGGGATTCCGGATTCCCTTTCAGAAAATAACACCCTTTGCCACTGTCAGTCAGAAAATACTGTTTAGGTATTGGACTATCCCGCGCTCACACCCGCCATTGCAAATCTTGTAAGAATAGTTTCTTTCACTAGTAAATGATTTATTTTGATTATTGTTACCATTTATCCGCATTTAAGGAGATATAAATCAATGGTAAAACAATTGTATAATGTCACAGGTAGAGAAGATAGTGAAATGCGCGTCGCGTCATAAGTTCGTGATCATCCCGTTCGGCGGCGGCACGTCCGTGTCAGGGGCCGTGACGATGTCCGGAGAAACGAGCCGCGGCCGATAGTGGCGCTCGACACCAGCGACATGAACTCCATACTGTGGCTCGACAAGGAACAGCTGCTGGCGAGGGTTCAGGTAAGAAGCTGATTTCATCATGATCGGCCATACGGAGATGTCCAGGCCTGTTAAAAACGTTGTTATAAATAAGCAAGTTATTTTTTTTAATTATTTGCAATGTATTCTGATATAGAATATCTTCTACCGATGATGTCATTCTGTTACATAGTCTAAATAAATGTATTACATTAAGTTTGTTATCAGACCATATTCTTTGAATTGTCACTCTGATATCATTGGACAATGTGTTACAAGAAATTGGAGCAAAAATCTTTACTTTAAAGACATCATACCATAAACGTCAGACTGAACTTCAATCGCATTACCTCCAGGCGGGTATAATAGGTCAAGACTTGAGCGTGAGATGCGCGCGCGCGGGTTCACGGTGGGCCACGAGCCGGACTCGTACGAGTTCTCCACCCTGGGTGGATGGGTAGCCACCAGAGCCAGTGGTATGAAGAAGAACACCTATGGGAATATCGAGGGATCTGGTCGGTGCGAAGCTAAGGTTGGTATTGACGAACTAGTAAGAAAGGTACTGTCTGTTTTATTATTCGCGTTTTAGAGACCCTGGTGGTCCATTCAAATGTATTTTAGTTTATTTTGCACAGTTACAGAAAAAAATTGTGAAGGTGATTACGTATGTAATTAAAATCGAGAACTTTTATTTTAAGATTTGTCTTCCTAAATATGATGAAATCTGCATATTTTTTGTCCGACCAATTTGATTTAAAACAAAACAATAGTTTATACATTTAATTAAAATGAAACAAAATGCCATTTAATTATCGTTTCGTTGTTTATTACATCTTGTAGGTATCTGAAAACATTTTATCGTCCTGTTTTGAAGTAATCTTGGTACATTTGTCAAATATATTGTTTGACAGGTGGTGACACCTCGCGGCGTGATAGAGAAGAATTGTCGCGTGCCGAGAATATCGTGTGGCCCGGAATGGGAACACGTCGTCATGGGATCTGAAGGGTGCTTCGGAGTTGTGACTGAGGTTGGTAATCTATACTAATATATTAAGCTGAAAAGTTTGTTTGAATGCGCAAATCTCAAGAATTACTAAGCAGATTTTGATTTTTTAACTAATGGGAAGCTACATTACTCTTGAGAGTTATAGGCTACTTTTTATCCCGGATAATATTTATCCCAGTATATTATGACTGTCTCGTTGGCGTAGTTGGATTCCCGGGTTGGACAAAGTAATATTGGGATTTTCTATTCAATATCAGCCCGGAGTCTGGAATTATGGACGTGAATGTGTGTATGTAGAACTGATTTTAATATTGATAGAGCTCTACCGAGACGACTACCGAAGCGAAATCATTTTGACTCTTATAACGGAGTTGTACTGTCATCCTGAAATACATTGTGAATTTTATAATGTAGTTATCACATCGGCTTCAATGTCGTCCAAGCCATTACCTCGTCAACTACTTGGTGTAATAGTAAAAGCTGAAATACCCATACAGATAAAACGTCTTCCATCAGCTAAGCACCAGTCCCTTTACAAAGATATGCTGTACCATTCTAGGTCCCCCATTGAGCGCCATAGGGACTGGTTCTGGGCCCTCACCAGGTCGTCGGTCCATCTCGTGGGGCGCCTGCCTACGCTGCGTCGCCCATTTAATTTATCACAACTTGTTAATTATATTCTATCATTATTTTTTATCCTATTGTTAGATATACATCAGAGAGTTAGAAATATACATTGTAGCCAGTAACTACTGGACAAAATAAGATTTAACATCTCATGTCTCAGGATGGCGAGCGCAGTGGAATACTAAACAATACTTTGTAATTCTAGTTGTTGGATGGTGTTTCTATTCTTTATTGGCGGTCGTATCGCTTACCATTAGGCGAACGGCATGCTCGTCTCGACATTCAAAGCAATAAAATATATATCGTAGATTTCTAATTAATCCATCAATAGAGAGAAAATTTATAGTCCACCATTGACACTAACAAAATAAAAATCAACACCACAGTTCCGTTTCGGCCAAGCCCTGAAAATGGAGAACTCGTGGGGCGGAGTCCTCCTCGACGGTCTCAAGCGGCTCTACATAACTCGCATCAAAGGCTTCGACCCTAAGAAGCTGTGTGTAGTGACGCTGCTAATGGAGGGCTCTTCGGAAGAGGTGGCGGAACGGGAGAAGAAGTTGAACAGCATAGCTGCGAAGTACGGCGGCGTGCCGGCCGGCGCCTCAACGGCGAGACGGGCTACACTCTTACCTTTGTTATTGCTTATTTGAGGGTGAGTTTGTGTTCCGGTATTATATTTCACTAGCTTTTGTTTGCGTCTCCGTTTGTGTAAACATTTTTCCAGGATAAATATTTCGTTCACCGTTAAGGCGAACGATGATTCTAAATAATACATACATAACTTTAGAAAGTCAGAGCTGCCTGTCCTTTGTTTTAAATCTACGGACAATCATTACAGAGGTCTGTTCTACTCCTAACAAGGGCATCGCCGCTACTATGTATACTAGTACATAAAGCTGAAGTCTTAGAAACTACTTAACAGATTTTAATAAATACCTATTTTTAATAAAAGGAAGCTATGTTATCATTGAGTTATAGGCTTTTATCCCGGAAAAACTAACGCAGACGGAGCTGCAATCAAAAATCAAAAGCAAGTATTAGTATAGAGGTGTACACTGTACAAGTCCGGTGTGCGCAGGACGTGGCGATGGAGTACGACATCGTGGCGGAGTCGTTCGAGACGTCGGTGCCGTGGGACCGCGCGCAGGCGCTGTGCCGCAACGTCAAGCGCCGCGTCGCACACGAGTGCCGCGCCCGGGACATCACACACTTCCTCGTCTCCGCCAGGCTCACGCAGACGTAAGGCCTTGCATTCTTTTGTCATGTCAGCTCATCCTAGTGAGAGACTGTCCATATAAGGCCCCAGTAAACACTTTACTCAAATCTGATCTTTTATAGAAACTGTTGGCCAAATTACAAAGCACTAAATTAAAATATTTTTTACTAAATATTTTCGTCGATCTATCAACCCGAACTGTACAAACATAGGTAGAATTCCTTCAGTTTAGTTCAGTTCAGTTCAGTTCTCTATAAAATTTTGAGGG
>NW_023592944.1:0-29120 GCF_014839805.1 Manduca sexta
GAGTATTGGACTACAGGCTCCATCTGGACGGCATAGGGCGGCAGTTTGCCTTTCGAGGGTCCATTGGAAATTCTTCGGTTACTGTGGAGATGGATCTGAAGTGAGCCACTCTTGAATGTGGCAGTACCAAGGAGTATTGTAAGTTCTGCGGTGTTCGGATATTGTCTAATTGTCGTTTCGGTTTCGCTTTTGCCGTCGAGTTTTTCGCCAATGTTGTGCTGAGCAAGGCTGTTACCTGGAACAACATAAAAATACTATTAGTTATGTTGGTAAAATTGTTCGATATTTCCTGGAATTGGTGTTTGTTTTAATAAGGCAATAAACTATGTAGACTCGGTTCGGTTCCATCGGTTTCAAATAGGCCATCATAATTGTGTCGACTGGCAAGAGTGCCTAATCATCTCTCCCCGTTCGATACTTTATCTGGACTTTTCACCTGCTAGGAGTGGTGGAGTTTCTTTGCCTTATCCGTAAAAGAAATACACCATAAATATTATAAAATGGAAATAAACTCTGTAAACCGGAAATAAACTAGTTACATTTTCGCGTATTCAACAGCGATCAAAATATCGTAGTTAAATATATATGTATAACTGTAATGTTATTTTTTTGTATCTACCATTAATATTTTGTGAACGCAAGACAGTGGGTAACACGTGACCCACTGACTCAGTAGCTCTTAGCTCAACGATACATACATTTGCATTTAGCGATATGACTCATAATTACTATCGAGCTATGTTTAAAGTAAAAATTGTGCTATGAGACACTTTCATTATAATTATTATTACACTTTTATGCTATCTAGGTAATGAACCGATCATCATCGTTAACGTTTTGCTGTCCATACATTCTCTTAACCTAGATTTACCGAATACCTTTCACAGCTCTACTTAAAATATATGACGTAACAAGCTCCTTTACAATAAATATGAATGATGCAATATTCAGGTTTTTAGTGCCATAGTACAAATTGTTCGGATAAACTGAAATTCACGCATAACTATCGTAACAGACATGTAAATGGAGAAAGTGTTTTATGTGAAACGCTAAGAGCTGGAACTTTGACCACTGCGATATGTCAAATATTTAATCCAAGTTAGAGTCTGTAGCGATTAGGAATGTTCTTCATCAAAGTTATTTAAAAACGTGGTAAACTAAAGCTTATACCAGAGGCAAAATCTTACTTATTCTAAGAGAAGTTGAATGCTTCTTTTCAGCAGTGGGATAATACAATACAGGGTTGTTATTATTATGACATTTTTTATTTTGCTTACAGCATACTAAGCAATTACTTTGCCAAAATACAAGGACACGTGGCTTATTGCATTTAACTAGGTAAGCGGATGGGTGATTGCAAATACATTAAAATATACAGAATAATTAGTTTATAAAAATAAAGTGACGTCGTTAACTCATTTATAATTATGAATTTATAATTTAGTTCAATTAGCAAGTCATTCTATTTACTGCTACATACAAACATGGAAGTAAATAATTATAGGCGTTATGGATTTTAATTTTATTTATCATAAGGTTAGTAAAACAAATCTTTCAAAACTCGCATGTTTTAAAGCCGTTAAGGTAAAACAAACTCGCTCTGCGCTCACATATTAAACGTTCTCAATGTTTAGTAGAAGTCATAGGCACATTGGTATTTTATCACTAGTTTGTAATTTAATCATGGAAGGCCTTAAAAATTTAATATGACGAAATCGTTTAAGAAATATCGATTATTAATTATTTTTACATTTTTCTTTCAACTGCGAGAACTAATCACTAACTAGACGTGAATTTAAATTCTTTACTTGCCAATACTTGTTTAGTTACCCAGATTAAAGCCGAAACAAAATGTATGAAAATGGACCTTGAGCTACCACCTTAAACAAACCAGTCGACCGGCATTCCATTAAAAATAAAAGTAACTTTTGTTCGTGACGGTATGTCGGATAGTTTCAATAGCTTGAACCTTTTGACTGCCTCAAATTGACTTTGGTCATTGTTAAACATTTTTTTTTTGTTTCAAGTGAACTGATTTAGTGAACAACCGTGGGAAAAATACTTTACTAAAAATACTATATTTTAAATTTAAAGAAATTTTAAAGGCCGAAATATCCATGCATATTAATTATTTTTACGTTTTTCTTTCAACTGCGAGAACTAATCACTAACTAGCCGTGAATTTAAATTCTTTACTTGTCAATACTTGTTTAGTTACCCAGATTAAAGGTGAAACAAAATGTATGAAAAATGGACCTTAAGCTATATATAACCTTAAGTTTAGTCAATTCTTCAGAAATATTAAAAATTAGGCTAAGGAAGTTTACTTAGTTGAGTTTGAGATTATAGGTGTATGAAAACAATAACTTGCAAGTTTATAACATGGGGTCGATGCACGAAGACGTTGTGTCTGGATCTTGCATTCAGTTATAAAGGCCAGAGTGAATTGTATGACTGTATAATTATGGTCGATAATATAAGATAATTCTTACAATAATGACGTAAGGGTTTTATTATATTTTAGTAGGTATCTAATCAATACATATTATAAAACAAAGTCCCCCGCCCCGTCTGTGTGTAAATATAAATAAATTTAAAAACTACCGAATGGATATGATGACATTTGGTATGGAGATAGTTTGAGACCCTGGGAAGGACTATTTTTTATTCTGGGAAGACTTATAGCGGGACTTTTGTCCTGGAAAACTCTTTAACGCTAAATATACAGAGGTCATTTTTTTATTATTGTTAGACGATCAACTAAAAGAAACGGTAAGTGCATTGCATGATTGTGTGTATTTTAAAAATTGCAAATACAACAAAGTAATATAAACAATAAACAAATATTGCAAATGGGACAACACTATTCATCTTGCATGCTTGCATCACCGGTGTTGCAAACGGTAAAAAGTAAAAGTGTCATTTTTCATACGAAGTTGGCTGAAGTGGTAATGGTCAGTAATAGTTGCTAAAAATGGTAAGATATTAAGGTTATTCGGGCGTCCGGTCGACTTTTAAACAAGGTTATTGAGCCTTGCTTTATTTATTTCAATTCTGAGTATAAATATTCAAGCCTTACCATTGTTTCTATCATACATAATGCGACAAATCCGTCGTATGCCGGTGTGTGTTTTTTTTTTATAATTTTATTTTGTTGTTTTTATGTGTGTGTAGAAAAATAAACGGTTTAAATTGTTTCATATTCCAATGAAATGAGAAATATTTTTTTAGCGTATTCAAAAGTATCTTTCGAATTATTTATTTTGGATAATGGAGCTTCAGAGCAGTGATCCTTCTGCAACGCAACATAACTACGCTACGGATGCCACTATAAAAACTAGTACTAAGTTGACAAATTATGCAGACTTAAGCTTACAAGCTAATTTCACAACTCTTCCTTTCAATTACGAAAGGCAACTAATACTCATCTCTTGCACATCGAATAAAAATGAATGTTGTGAAATATGCCTATAAAATTAAAACTATTTCGTCTAAATCAAATGATACTCATAACTTCGCAATTGTATCCAAACTGGTGATGCGGTTTTAAATTCGTATTCAAGGTTGAAAAAGAAAGACATGTCTAGGTATTGGGTCTACCTAGGAACAAAAGACGAACACCCAGTTTTCATAATCGCTTCCGATCCGCTGGTGGAGTTCTAAGTCGTATTCAATGGCGGAAAGTAAAAATCTTCATAGACTATAGACTATTGACGTAGGAATAAAAGGTGAAGACGCAAAGAAAATATTATAAAGAGCAACAAAAATTGGGTAGGGATTACAATTAGCAATCATAGCATTACAAACTCTACATTAAATAGTAGATTAGCGTTTAGTAAAGCAATTCTATGTGAATTTTCTACAAAACATAATCCGTGATATATTTAATTTTGATTTATGATTTATAGTTTTTTATTGTCTTAAAGTACACATTTCTTTAATTATGAAGCCTAATTCTGTAAGATCAAAATAGACGGAACCTTTTTTTTTCCTTGTTGGCTTTAGTCCACTTCGCCCTCCTGAAAGAGTTTTTCCAGTATAAGTCCCGTTATATATTCCCTGGGATAAAAAGTAGCCTATGTCCTTCCAGTATCTCAAAGGATCTCCATACCAATTGTATTGTATTATATCAGCCTATAATGTCCCAATGTTGGGCAGAGGCCTCCCCAAGATCCTTCTATGAATCTGATCCTGTATTTCACTATAGTGCTTCTTACTAAATATCGAAATGCATTTAGTGGTTTGTGGATTTCAGACGGACCGATGCAGCGAGGGACTTTGTTTTATATGTATAAGGATTTAAGGTATTTTGTGGTATGTGACGGTTATGTCCATACATCCACTCTGATCGGCGCCTTACTTTCTTACCAAAATCTCTTTCTTCCTAAAATTCTAATTATTATTTACCCGAATTATAGCTAAGTTCATAATACAGTGATGCCCATAGACTATGTCTGTACGGACATCATTATTATTCCACATTTCGATACATCAAAATATGTAATCATCTCTACATTTTCGATTGTACTAATCCAGATATAGATTATAAAGTTCATTGATCGCAATAATGTTTAATCTACTTTTACACGTTACATAAATGATATAATATTTATATCACGTTTTTGTTGCGCAAGTCGGAGAGCGGTTCCCGGTCGACAATAATAACAGCGCTGAGATAATGATTTGCAGATAGTTACTGCAATGTATGTGCATGTAGTTTGAGGAAAATAGGATTTATTTAAATAGTGACTAATAATGATTTCTTATGTTTACGTGACGTTAGATATTGAAAGAAAACTATTTACGGATTTTATCGCGATTATATAATTATTTTCTTCTGATGTTTTGGTTTAACTTTTCGGACGATCTGTTGACCGGTCCTCAGTCCTTCCATGACAATGAAGGTTTTAAAGTCTTCGAAATGTCGGAAGAAAATAATAATGAAAGAACCGTGATAAAATCCGGAAAATAGTATTTTATCATTAATAGTTAAATTTTATCTGCAACTGAATAGTAAGACAATGAATTTTGATAGTTATTAAGCGCCAAGATTGCTCACAAATAGGCAAATAATAAATTATAACTTAATAATAGAATGAAAGCTTTTTAATTAATAAGATAATTAATTAATTATAAACCGCATGTTATCAGCTTGTGATCGTCATACTGAACCGTAAGAAATATCCCTGTATTCACAAACGTTACTTAGCTAAGTACGAAGAAATACTGTGTAATAATCTTAACAGTACTTTTGGCAATAGCCTGAGCAGGCCTGATACAATTTTGCTTCAGTTGGCTGTCAGATAAACAAAAGCTGAACAAAGCCAAAGGAGACTATGACATGGCCTAAACTACGCATTCGAGCGCACTGTACTTCTTCATAGTTGATAGTATCGTTTATGAATATGGGTATTAGTCTCACAATGGAAAGTCATTACTCTGGCTACAAATACCTTTACACTTAAACATAGTGTGTATTGCTGCTCGTTGGACGATAACCTGAGCAACTCAGAGATGTCAACTTTACATATTTTAAAAATTTCTTCTATTCTTAACTATTTTTGTCTCGTCAAACTAGAACGTTTGGTCACCATAAACTCGACAAGTACCAGGCCAATAATTTGTCCGAGCGTGAGAAGCGACGGGAAGCGGAGTCAACGTCACCGTGGGGAAGACCTGGTTTGCACCTTACTGCCTTAACGTATAGTTTTCTATCATTACTAGGCACTCATTATTATTTAGTAGGACACAAACGGCCGATTATGCTAAAGTAAACGTTGCGCGTCGTTCCCTTCGTGTGAAAGACATTTCCGGAAAAAATAGTAATATTTGCAATCCTATAACCTACGAATTTATCGATCCAAGTTTACATAGTTTTCAACTTTTATAAGCCTGTCGTATTATTTAATAGCAGAGTAAAGATTTTCATTTAATTGAAGAAGGATTGGCTCTTATTATATAGAGTTAACAGCGGTAAATATTTAGTTAGTTTACATAATACTGTCAATAGCTTTGTCCAGTGACTTCCTTGTGATTGTACATTCATGTGATGCTTCCGTTTCCTATAATACTTATTGTATCTGTATTTCCTGCCTTTTTCATAATGGATCTAGAAAGTTTAGTCAATGATGCGACATTGCAAAAAATTAAATATTAGAATACCTACTTTTTTAACTTGACATATGTTTGTTAACTTGACAAGGGTCAGCTTATACAAATACACCGAGATTCTGGGTGAGCGCTTTAGCAACTCTTGAAAAATTAACTGACCATGCTGAGTGCCACCCACTAAGGAGTTACATACCTTGGCTCAGTACGGCCACTGGTAGTGGAGGAGACATTAATGATTAA
The DNA here is from genome assembly GCF_014839805.1 of Manduca sexta. Taxonomy (NCBI): domain Eukaryota; kingdom Metazoa; phylum Arthropoda; class Insecta; order Lepidoptera; family Sphingidae; genus Manduca; species Manduca sexta. The sequence goes on from NW_023592944.1 coordinate 6,352, forward strand.
GGAGAATACTTACTAAGCGTTATCGTTCTTTCGTGGAGGTCAAACGAAGATAGCAAATCGAATGATTATAATTTATAATATTATTATTATTTTTGGTGATATAAAACTACAATATACGTAAATAGAGATCACTGTATTACAAGCCTTCTCATAGCTTTTATAACTAATTGAAGACGGTTTCTAAGCGACTCAAAGTTTAACAAGAAAGAACAAAGAACCAACGAGAGCTATGAATCTTGCGCAATTACTTGGTTTAACATAATGTGAGAAAGAAAATATCTTGAACTTACTTGGATTTTTTTCTATAAGAAGTATTCAAATTGGAACTAACGTTATAAAATAGTCCAACAGTTAACACTTCATCAAACCGTGGGAACATATTCACACAATATACGTTACCTCATTGACTTTCATTTTCATCTACATGCAATCTTTATAACAACTGAAGAAGGTTTAAAATCGTTTCCAAAAAAGGCAGCAATTATGCTAAATAGGCTCATTTCTCTCGTATTTGCGAATGTTTTTTGCTGAATCATCGATTCAAAGTGACAACGGTGATATAAAGACATGCAAATGAACGCTTGAGTAACAATGGAGGAATTGTTCCTTATATTGTCATCAATTAAACAAGAAATAAAATGTAATGTAATGGCAGCATTTGGCTTTTAGTAGTTGAGGTTATTTTACAAAGATACCTTAGTCATATAAAAACAACCAAGAAATTAATTATTATAAACAAAAAATGTTTATAGTTCTATTTTCAAAAAAACTTTATAGTGGCATTAATATTATGATCGACACGGACGCTCCACCTGTCAAAATCGAAAAACAATGTTGCCAGTATTATCGAGATTATCCCCACTAAACTTAGCACCATAACAATCATTCTCACAGCTGCTTTCATTACACCATCGGTCACACCGCAACAATTAACCTATCAAGGTGTCAATCAAACATCAAAAGGAACGATCAATCTTATTTTCAATTCCACCTGGCTATGTGAAAGCAATTAGATTTATGCTTTTAATAATCATTTATTTATCTGGTAATTATTTTTTAAATTTAGAATGTCTTGAAGAGAATTTAAAAAGCAAACAAAATATTAAAAATAAAGTAATGTGTCGATTACCGTCATCAACCTAGCAAAATGATATGTAATAAACGTAATCGATTAATTAATCTAGATCTACTCTAGTTTTAGCACGGTCATCAACCTCGCAAAACCTATATTCTCTAACACGTTGCGTGTTCGCCTTCCGTACGTAATCACGTCTCGTTGGTCACGCCAGCTGTCACGCTCGCTCAGTGACTCTTTTGTTGACGCGTGAGAACTTTACCAAAGATAACAGTAGCTGACTTCTGCAGAGGCGAATTGTAGACAGCATGGATAGCTCAACCAGGTTAATAAAAAAGTATGACGTTGCTTGCCCTTGCGTTTTGTAGCCTTAGAAACGTTTTTTCGAAAGATTTCAAAAATAATTTCTATATATCTTTCTTCTTTTTTGTGAGAGTTTTTTTAACGTAAATAATCACATTTACCACTTTGTGTGTGAGCATTCTCAGACGGCAATATAAGTAATTATCATTAGAACTATTTCGCGTTAGCTTATTGGCTGCTATAAAACAATTATTTAATCTACCGCTACCAGTAATTTGTGGAATGCATTACGTAAAAAGCCAGTAATGGTCATAAAATATAAAAGTATAAATGATGTAATAGTGAAAACCATAAACGAAAATATTAAAAACAATACAATGAGAACGAAATTACGCGAAGACTTAGTCTAGGGAACGCCATTGTTCGATAAATAGTTAAATGCTTTCATTAACGTTCACTTTTAAAAGATAAACATCATATTTTTATTATTGTGATATTTATCGAGCGATTGTGACGGTTTTTATACAAGTTTTATAGGCGTGGAAAAGGAAGATGTTTTGCCAACCCTATAGTCATGGTTGTCGCCATGTAGCGTTGTATGTGGCAAGTGGCAGTAAGCGTGAGGCGTAACAGGATATAGCAGAGAAGTAAAAGTTCACAGGTAGTTCACACAGTATATTGTTCCACACACACACTAAGAAGGAAAAGTCAGAAGGGTTGTAAGCGACAGATTAAGACAGTTCACAGGTAGAAGTAGAAAACACGAGAAAATAACACTAAACTAAATACAGAACGGATCACAAAAATCTGGGAAATGGACCCGTCGTCCAGAACGTGTAGTTACTGGCACTGCCTTGTCCCGTGGTGTTGTATCATGCGTGTCAATGGTGTTCGGGACCGGCGTAATGGGTGTGTATGGCACAGATGGTTCTGCCGGTAACCCCTGCTGGTCACTTATCACATAGGCGGGTTTAAGACGGTCTATTGTGACGGTGACCGGTTTTCCTTTCACGAGGAGTTTATAAACCTTGTCCGTTCGTTCTAGGACTTTGTACGGTCCTGTGTACGCTGGTTGCAGAGGGGTGCGGGAAGCATCTTCACGTAAACAGACGTATTTGGCGGAAACCAGATCTTTAGAAATAAAAATTTTGGCTTAGTATGGTGAGAGGTTGGTACTGGCTTAAGCTTATTGGCAAACGAGCGCAAACGAGCCGTAAAATCTGATACGTCGGATGTACACGGCGTGCTAGGATCGAAAAATTCGCCGGGGAGCCTTAGCGGCTCTCCGTACACCAATTCGGCCTGAAGATGTCTGCAGGTCCTCTTTAAAAGCGCTACGAATACCCAGCAGTACCCAAGGCAAAACTTCGGTCCAGTTCTGACTAGCATGGGCCGTGATAGCTGCCTTTAGCTGTCGATGCAAGCGTTCCACTATGCCGTTACACGCCGGATGGTAAGCTGTGGTGCGCTTGTGTTGAAACCCAGCAATTTTCCCCAAATATTGGAACAGGGCGGACTCAAATTGTCGTCCACGGTCTGTTACAATATGCTCGGGGCATCCAAATCGGGATATCCAACCAGATAATAGGGCCTTGGCTACCGTCTCCGCTGTGATGTCCTGTATTGGCATTACTTCTGGCCAACGGAGTGAACCGGTCGATCGCAGTGAGACAGTAACGGTGTCCTTGAGATACAGGAAGGGGTCCCACAAGGTCTATGTGCACGTGTTTGAAACGTGCACGTGGCAAGTCAAATTTGACTAAAGGTGTCGACACATGCCTGTAACTTGTAGCACGCTGACATGACAAACAAGTACGAGACCACTCCCGACAGTCTCTCCTGACGCCTGGCCATACAAACCGTTCAGCTACTAATTTTGCTGTAGCGGTAGCGCCAGGATGGCTTAAGGAGTGTAGACTGTGGAATACCTGCTTGCGAAATTTTCGTGTTACAAAGGGTCTAGGGGTTGGTGTACTGATATCACAGTACAAAGATATACAACTCCCAGGTAGTTGTAACTTGGAGAGGCGAAGAGATGAATTGCCATCCAGGTACTGGACCAATTCAGAGTCGGATTCTTGGGACTTGGCCAGTTCGGCTAGGTCGACTGGAGCGCCCAGCTCGTCGATTCGAGATAAGGCATCGGCCACGACATTGTCTTTGCCAGAGATGTGCCTTATATCGGTCGTGAACTGGGAAATAAAGTCCAACTGCCGGTACTGCCTGGGAGAACAATTATGTTTCCTCTCAGTGAAAGCATAGCTGATCGGCTTATGGTCGGTGTAGACCGTGAAGTCTCTCGCCTCGAGCATATGTCTAAAATATTTGATAGCCTCGTAAATCGCGAGAAGCTCCCGGTCATACGGGGAATACTTTTGTTGCGACGAGCTCAGCTTATGGGAGAAGAATGCTAGCGGACGCCATGCACTGTCCTGCAGCTGTTGTAATACAGCTCCGATGGCCACGTCCGACGCATCCGTGACCAAAGCTAGTTTCAAATTGCAGTCCGGATGTGCGAAGTGAAGCTGCGTTTGATAGGCTTTCCTTAGTATCAGTGAAAGCCTTCAAAGCCTCGCCCGATAGGGTGATAGGTGTAGAACCCTTGACTGCACCCATAAGGAGAGCGTTGAGAGGAGACTGGGTTCCAGCGGCATGCGGCAAAAAACGCCGATAGAAATTTACCATGCCTAAAAACCTCCTCAATGCTCTGACATTATTTGGTACGGGGAAATTGCGAATGGCTTGAACCTTCTCGTCCAAAGGTTTGGTTCCACTCGCCGAAATTCGATACCCTAAAAGGTAACTTCCGACACACCAAAAACACATTTGGACGGATTAATAACCATTCCGTAATTTTTTAATCGCGAGAACACTTGACGTATATGCTTCTCGTGCTCCGCTTCGTCCCTGCTGAAGATGAGAAAGTCATCGAGATAGCAGTAGACGAAATCCAGTCCACGCATCATCTCGTCGACGAAACGCTGGAATGTTTGGGCCGCATTCCGCAGACCGAACGTCATGTACGGGAATTCGAACATACCGAAAGGGGTGGTAATAGCCGTTTTCGGTATATCCTCCTCGCACACAGGTATTTGGTTGTAGGCCTTCACTAGATCAATCGTGCTAAAAATCCTACAACCAGCAATATTTTGTGCGAAGTCATGGATATGACGTACTGGATATTTATCTGGTATTGTTCGAGCATTCAGCTGTCGATAGTCACCACAGGGTCGCCAGCCATTATCCTTTTCGGCGCAAGGTGTAGAGGTGATGACCACGGGCTCTCTGAAGGCCGTGCGGGTACCATTGTTTAACATGGCCTGGAACTCCCCCTTAGCCACCTTCAGCTTGTCTGGAGCTAAGCGTCTGGGAGAACATGAAACCGGGGGACCTGGTGTTGTGCGAATGTGGTGCTGTGTGTTGTGTAGTACTGTGCGATGTGTACCAGCTGGTTGCATAATTTCAGGAAATTCCTGTGAAAGTAAATGATGGTAAGGTGAATCACCAGTCAAAACCTTTACCGAATATACGCTACAACCAATAGCTAACGAAGCTGGAGCAGATAATGTTGTCGTATTATCAATTAATTTTGGTTTTACAATCAACAATTAAATTATAATGGCACAAAAGTCTACTCCTATAATAGGTCTAGTCACATCCGCAACCACGAATCGCCAAGGATAAACACGACGAAGTCCTAGGTCAAGATTCAGGTCCGCGTAGCCGTAAGTCTTGATGGTCGTCCCGTTGGCTGCGATGAGTTCGTAGCTCGTAGGTGCTCGACGTTCGCGCAGCAGACGCCTGGGGAAAACGCAGAGGTCGCTACCTGTGTCGACCAAAAACTGCGTTTTTGTGTGGCGGTCTGGTACAAAGAGGCGACCCGGGGAAACGGGGCAATCGTCAGTCGCCATTATCGACTGCCCATGGCATTTCCCGCTGGCTTGTAATCGCACGGCTGTATACATCTTCGCGCCTTGGTTCCAAAGTTGATATGGTACCAGCAGATCGGAGAACGACGATAACTGGACGTCGACCGCGTCCTACTTCGGGATGAAGATCGCTGACGCCGTGGTCTAGATCGATCAGGAAGTGGAGGAACACGAGAGCGGTCTTCTAGCTTCGCTTCCAATCTTGCCACCATCAGCTTAAGTTCTGCGACTTCATTTGAAAAATTGCCGCTGGAGGAACACGTGCATGTTGAAGCTGACGCAACTTTGGCAGGCACATTAGATCCTGGACTCGATCAGCTAATTCCGCTAGTTGCTCCAATGACTGAGATGTTTGGGATGCCAGAACCGTTTGAATATCTCTGGGCAAACGGTCACACCAAATGGTCCTCAAAAAATCATCCGGGAAATTTGGGCCAGCCAAGTCCTGAAGATGCCGAAGAAATTGTGATGGTTTCCGGTCTCCTAGTTGCTCATGAGTCAGGACCTGTCTCATTTTCTTTTCTATTGAGGCGGTCAAACGCCTAATAAGCTCGTTTTTAAGTTTTTGGTACTTATTCCTAAGTGGAGGATTAGTAATGATGTCCTTTACCTCTTTGGCAGTTGTGAGTGTCCCGAGTTGCTTTGAGGACGTTGGAAAATTTTGAAGCATCGTCAGTAATGCCATAATTATCAAACTGTCCCTCAATAAAGCAAACCAAATTTCGGGCTCGTCCGGAGAAAATTTTGGTACCTTCAATTTCACCGGAAGGTCATATGAAGGACGATCCGTCGACTCGTGCACTCTTCTGGCACGGCGGGTGACGTTGTCGTGTTCGCCACCACGACGTGATTCGACAGTTTTGCTGGAATCACTACTGTCGCTCATTATTGCGTCTTCCTCGGGGTCACTAATGTAGCGTTGTATGTGGCAAGTGGCAGTAAGCGTGAGGCGTAACAGGATATAGCAGAGAAGTAAAAGTTCACAGGTAGTTCACACAGTATATTGTTCCACACACACACTAAGAAGGAAAAGTCAGAAGGGTTGTAAGCGACAGATTAAGACAGTTCACAGGTAGAAGTAGAAAACACGAGAAAATAACACTAAACTAAATACAGAACGGATCACAAAACTATTGCGTTCACGAGCGAGTGCTAATTGCGTAGAAGCGTATATTGTCACACGTAGGATCATACTGGTCATTCCTATTTTTTCGTCGTCGGTTGCTTCGGGGTATTCGTGCCCTCGATCTACGCACCTCGGGTGCGTGCCGATACTACACACACTCGTGCGCACCGCTATGTCGCAGTGCGTAACGCGTCATCACATTGTTCACAAAACAACCAGCTGAGTCATTCGTGTCAATGTTTCATTCTCCGTGCATTCAATGCAGGTGAGTGCCCACAGCCATATCAAATTTAAAGCGATGAAATAAGATAATAATAATATTATGTTGAATATTAAGTATACAAAATATAAAGTTACACATCTATATACAGACATTTTATTTTATTTTTATTTATTTAGCACAGATGTACAAATTACATCATTCACTAACTTACGATATTTAGCACAACAATTTTAAAAATTGTACACCTATAAAACCCGGACACAAAATGCGAATAGACTATTTAATTTAACTATTTAATTTTAAACTATTTAATTTAACATGATAAACTGGTTAAGGAGACCTAGAGTTATTTTAGATTTTAATGTTAAATTAAATTGACTTTTTATTACTATTTATTTTGATTGAAACTGTCTCTATCGCTGTCTGTTTTCATTTTAGATCTACGGTTCCAGTAATTTATTGTAAAGTGTAATTTTCACGAAGATAACCTACGTATCTTCTGATTTCATTAACCGCCATTTTCAATAATCGATGCTAATCGCTTTATCGATATATCTCAAAAATGGACCAATCAGAACAAAGTTTTTTTGACATGCTTACAAATGAGTGATTTTGATTGGTTCATTCTCGGAATCGGTTCGAAGATTGAGATAGGATCGTTTATGATTAGGATATTATTTTTTTTTAATATGATCCTACATTTGTTACCCTGGCAAGGGCCGGTTTATAAAACATACCGGACTTTTAGTTGAGCGCTTTAGGCGCTCGCAACCCTTGAACATTAAGCGACCTGAGCAGAACCCACTTACGAACTTACGAACCTCGGCTCAGCGCGGTCACTGGGGGAGGATGAGATATCAAAATTAATGATTTATGTTTACGCGAATGTTAGACATTTAAAATAAACTATTTTTCGAATTTTATCGCGGTATTAATATTTTACTTTTCTCCCGACGTTTCGTAGACTTTGCAGCCTTCATTGTCACGGGGGGGACTGACGAAAAATAGTTTATTTTAAACATCAACGATTTTAAAGTACGGCAATATCAAAATGACCCTGTAGAAGAATACATTAACCAGCCTACCGACTACTCTCATATTGCATAACAATTGGACAAGGACTAAGCATAGACAAGCGGATGTGTTCCGAACGCGCGTTCATTACGAATTTCGACATCGCATTGTCGGTGAAAGTGTCGTGCTACTGAACTTGATCTTATGTCGCGTCTATTCGGCTATATTAAAATAGAATTGATATTTTAGTTCGATTATCATCATATAATATTTGCCCTGTAATATATATATTGTCTTACTGGTCACGGGCCTCTTCTACTACTGACGGATTAGGCCTTAGTCCACCACGCTCGCCTGCGGATTGGTAGACTTTACATACCCTCAAAATTCCTAATAGAGAACTTCTAATTTGATTATAGTTTACAATTTTTATTAACTTTTTGGTATTATACGGGTTGTGGACTAAGAAAAAAACTAAGGTAAAACGTCTAGATTTAGTATTGAATAAGCCAGATTAAACCTAGACATAGATCGTTCATATAAAGCACTTTTTTCCATAACAAGCGTGGTCAAAAATAATCAAGTCACCATTTTGGTAAAGTTATTAATTTTTTATTCATAAAATTCCAGTTCTGATGACACTAGCAGTCTCTCTTAGTAGCTCATCTACTGCCCATTTATGGTCCGGTAATTAATAGTTAATTCAAATAATCCTTATTCTAACAGGTTGACCAACATAACCGTGTAAGGTTAGTGAAGCGCAAATATTTATCGATAATCTTTTCATCCACGTCTATAATGGGAGAACGCATCGTGTATTTATAATTCTTGACCTGCTAACTTTGAATCTATATATAAGTACCAGAATCAATAGCTTTATTGAAGTAAAGTAGTTCTTTGTATGTTTTATTCTTGATTAGTATTGTTATTTTTTTTATTTTAATAATACTAGATGTCGGATGGTTTAGAGCGGGTGAACTATAGACTGATATTAAATATGATTTTATTGGTGTGATGTGTGTGTGTATGCGTATCTTATAATTTATACTTTATACCGTGTGATTGTATTAGTGAATGTAAACCTCAAATCTATACTATATTTGGAAAAAAAGGTGAGATTGAAATAAATGAAATAATTTATTTGAACCTGTAAAATGTTACACATTATTTAGATTTCGTTAATATTAACTCTGCCGCCAGTTCGGAAAGTTCTCACCAGAGGAGAATGGGCAAAAGATTTAGAGATTATAATATTTTTTGCGATTTTCTTGAACTTTTACTTTCAACATTTCGAAGGATTTGCAGCGTTCATGGGGACAGGGGACCGTTCATCCCAATCAAACAAATTTTTCGCGAAAAACGCCGTAGTGTCAATTTAAATATTACGTACATAATTCTCTTCTTCTGACTTCCTCTTCAGGTAGACATATAAGTAATTGATGTAACAAGACTTCATTACGTAATCAAACTATTTTAGGAACTAGAGACGGAAGTTAACTTTTAACGAGGCTGTATTTTACAGTAATTATTTCGGATGCTATTCGCGTAATGAGATAGGAAATGCTCATTGTTTTAAATGCAATGACTTTGTGATTCGTGCGTAAAAACGTTGCTTTCACGGGCGGGTGGTAATAATAAATTTCTTTGCTTGTCGCTTGCCTTGCAATGGATAGCAGCGGCTTGGCTAGACTGCCGATATGTAGCTAAAACTTAAATTATTCTGATGGCTGCATTGTAGAAGTTAGATTTTTTTTATTTGACTAACATTTCTATATTTTTTTTTATATTTCGATCACTCTATCGCAAATGGTTGTATAGAATTTAATTATAGTATGATTTCTAATGTTATAATCAGATGAAGTTTTTCTTAAATTAGGTGCATAAAATAATTAAACCAATTTTTACAACAGACTAAAATAAATACGAATATCAAGAAAATTTGTCATATACTGTCTGATTACAATTCAAAACATTGCCATTACAATCATCATTCATATTTACAAGCAAAAGTAATTTAAAACAAAAATAAATTCAATTATCGATAATATTTGAGTGCATCACTATCGCAAAGAAAATAGATGCAAATGCGACGTGTCGAAGGATCAGTGACTTTCTAACGACGTGCGTTTGCGCCTTATGGAAACTTGTAGCTGCGCGGCGACATTGTGAAAACGTTTCAAAATATCTCTACATTAAAAAAAATGTAAACATCACCACGCCTTTTCACTTTTAATATATATTTTATTCAAATAAGTTTCTCCAAAAGTACACACATTTCTTATTTGATATAAAGTACTAAAATTAAACTCTGATGTGTGTACCAATTAAGGAGTACCCACTTAAAGATACAGATGTCATTACGCCAGCTGTTTTAAGTCCCATGTGATAGAGCGTGAGTTTGCTGCGAGACGATCCCATTGCAGTGTCTGCCATTGATTCGTAATCCAAACTTCGGGTGGTCTTGCTTGTTTGTGGGAGGTCGAGGCTCATAGCAACAGGCGGGTGACTTAATTGTCTTCCCATTCAGTTTTACTATCACATAAAAAAGTAATTTTACACGTTCATTCTACATTTTCAAAATAAGAATGCAGATTGAAAAATTCTTAACTAAAAAAGGTTGGAACGTATCTTTTTTTTTAATAATATTATAACATTTTCAAAATAAGAACACAAGATTAAAAATCTGCGCAAATATTAAAAGAGGTTGCATCATGGAGTTTTTAATTTTACGTAATAAAAATTGTGTTTTCTACAAATAACAAGGCGGGGAGAGCGACCGGTCGCGCCGGTATGCTGTGAAAGCTGAGCTCGTACATCGTAATGACGTCGATTCGGTGCCCGAACGCTTCCGACTGCGTTTTCGGGCTGACTTCTGACTAGATTAGACAGTGGATAATATTATTATAAAACAATTAATTAGTACATCGTAATGACGTCGATTCGGTGCCCGAACGCTTCCGACTGCGTTTTCGGGCTGACTTCTGCCTAGATTAGACAGTGGATAATATTATTATAAAACAATTAATTAGTACATCGTAATGACGTCGATTCGGTGCCCGAACGCTTCCGACTGCGTTTTCGGGCTGACTTCTGCCTAGATTAGACAGTGGATAATATTATTATAAAACAATTAATTAGTACATCGTAATGACGTCGATTCGGTGCCCGAACGCTTCCGACTGCGTTTTCGGGCTGACTTCTGCCTAGATTAGACAGTGGATAATATTATTATAAAACAATTAATTAGTACATCGTAATGACGTCGATTCGGTGCCCGAACGCTTCCGACTGCGTTTTCGGGCTGACTTCTGCCTAGATTAGACAGTGGATAATATTATTATAAAACAATTAATTAGTACATCGTAATGACGTCGATTCGGTGCCCGAACGCTTCCGACTGCGTTTTCGGGCTGACTTCTGCCTAGATTAGACAGTGGATAATATTATTATAAAACAATTAATTAGTACATCGTAATGACGTCGATTCGGTGCCCGAACGCTTCCGACTGCGTTTTCGGGCTGACTTCTGCCTAGATTAGACAGTGGATAATATTACTATAAAACAATTAATCACTAGAGAAAATTAAGGCTAATACAGCCGTGTCAGACTTTAAATAAAAATAGCTTTTCTGAACATTACATTAAGGTATAAGAATGTAGGATGTTTTTGCCCATTGACATACTCTATAATAAACCATGACGCAAGTCAATCAAGTAATAAACTACATCCGACAACTTTGCAATTTTATCGAGAGAAAATATAAATTTTCACCTATTAACCTAACTAATAACTACGTATATTGACATCCTGCGACATTTTCTAGCAAGTGAAACGGTACACCGGTATGAAGTCTTAATATTGGCATAGTAATTACTGGTTATAGATAATTGATAGGCCAGTGGTCTAGTTAGGCAATTAACTTACTAGAGCTCTTAGTTGAGGTTTAGGCAACGATTTTATGTATTATTTTACCCGACTATTTTAATTGTACATCATCATCATCAGCCACGGGATGTTCACTGCTGAACATGGGCTTCCTCGAAAGATAATTGTACATATAAGATTTTTTATTTTTGTACGGGACCAGCATAGTGACCTCACTGAACCCAATTGGAGTGGAGTGGAGTCCAATAGAATGTCGACTGACGAGAGATGATTACCCCTCGACAGTCGACACAATTATGCCTGTTGGAACCGAATATACACAGGCTGATCCCGGAACGCGACACACGTGCGCCACTATGGCAGGTTATACCACCTTGTGTACGGTGGTCGCTATCGAGCGCTTAAAAATGAATATTTCGATTGAAGTCAATGTTTAGAAGCACTTACAAATTTTGAATTTGTTCAGTTACTTTTGTCAGTGACTGTACATAAAAAGTTGACAAATAGTTTTAAATAACTCCTCAGCATGATGGGATTAAGTGAAGCCTCAGTCCATTTAAATCCTCTAAAATTTATTACGTGTTCTGTACGGAATGCACTCAACGCCGGCAATCGTTTTATTGCTCTCCCTAATCTCTACATCTTACGTAACCTTGGGATTTTATCGGTCTTCAAACTAGTAATGGTTTTATTGGTATGTTTAATTGCTGTAATCTGATACTTTTTAATTCTAGAAGTATTTTTTATGCTATGGTTGCATTTCGTTACATCACACCTGATATTTAGGTAGTGTTTGATGTAAAAATACATTTGCAGACTACATATTACAGAAACGATTCTGTTTAGGAAATATCTATTTAGAAAGCGAACTTCAAAGGCTGCAGATAATGATCTATTTTTTTAAATACATTTTCACACGTCATATTACAAAAAAAATTGCTTTGAGGGAGGCTTATTATCTAAAGGTTCAGATGATAATGTTAATTTTAATAGTTTTACGATCGGCCAGATATTAAGCTAACGGATTGAATCTAGGCTACATATGGCCTGGTGGTATTGGAAGACTTGCATAAAATTATTACACGACTCGAATTCCCCTCAGAACCTCCCCCAGGACCCTCCGCATACGTGGCCACGGAACCAAGAAGGCGTATCAAACTTTATTGAAACTTATTATTTAGAAAACCACCGCTGTGATTAACCGCAGATAGTTATTTATAGACACTTTATTCTCTGTTATGAGTTGTGTCAATTATAATATACTAGCTTTTGCCCGCGGCTTCGCTCGCGTGAAGAAGATTTCCAGGATTTTTTTTTCGATTTACTTAATTTGTATCATTATATTAAGACCAAATTACACAAAATCATTATAAATTGTAGCCTATGTGTTATTCTGATGTATAACCAATATTTCATTTCATTGTAAAATTTCATCCATATCCGTTCAGTCGTTTTTTCGTGAAAGAGGAACAAACATACATACATACATCCATCCTCACAAACTTTCGTATTAATAATATTAGTAGGATATCCTAAGCTCACAAATCACGTTAAATGTTAAAATCCGAACGTTCAGTATTCGTAATTGTTTACTTCTTAATTCAGACTAACTAAAGATATTGAATGAAACGATAGTGCCCTGATATCCAATTACCTTTGCATAAAATAATTTAATGTTCATAGTTTGGTCGGACGAGCTCAGCCAAGTTTACGAATATAGCACGCATGGTTGCCTCACGGCTCTCCATCTAGTCACCGCTGTTGAAGAAAATAATTAGTATAAATCTAAAACAATTTTTAATTAATTGCCTTCAATATTTTATTTAATTTCTTCATATCAAGGACCGTCGATTAGTGAAATATTTAAAATTACATTTAATATTGTATTAGTATCTAACTATTATTACGTAATTATTCCCATCAGCGCTAAAACATAACTATAATTGGATTACCAATCAATATGGCCTTTGAATATTAATTTCTAATATATGTGTAATATATTCATCATAAATTCACTTTCCTAGCAAAACACATGTTAACATAACAGCCACGTAAAAATTTCATAACGTTTCCATACATAAAACATCTTTAAACGAAAGTGAATTGGCTATTTACATAAAATATTACCTGTTTATTAAAAAGTAAAATCTCTGCCTTAAACGCATTACAATAAGTGTGAGAGTCGTGTGGCCTCTCTGCGGTTTGTACAATTCGCGATTACGTGTCAAAGATTTTTCTAATACTTTCTCTGAAGGTCGCGCGGAACAGTTGAATGGAGTCGCTATACAGTAGCTGTTTGACAATAATTTGTCACTAACATGCATGAAGTTACAACAATTACTATTGAATGATAGGTTTATTGGTAAATTTTGGGTAATTGAGTATAAGATTAATGATAGTTAGAAGTTATAGGTTAACATTTATGGGCGATAAAATATGTCATATAAAGGGAGTATAATATGTTAGATGTATTGTGTCTAGATACTTATATCTGCTTAGGATATTGTGGCATCGAAGTGACTACTCATTGGTAGTTTTCCAGTGACATTAGGGCTATAAAATGTGTGTTGTATTGTTGTTGTAGTTGACTAGTAAGTTGTCGCTTTTGCTCGCGGCTCAACATGCATGACGAAGTTTTCCGAGATAAAAAATAGCCAATAGCACTTAAAAGTAATGTAGATTCCTATTAGTGTAATAATTTTCAAAATCGCTTGTGTAGTTCCTAAAACAAACTGTTCAGCTTATATTATTATATAATAATTTTTAGACTAGGTAGTGCTATCGACTATATCCTCCTTTATCTCTACGGGGTGAAAACTTGCGTAAACCTAATGATATGTGTACAAAAAGTGTGTTTTATCCAATTCTGTTGACCAGTGTTCGAGTTTTGTCTGACATATATTCAAAGAACAAACTTTCGCATTTATAAAATTATGTAATCGACGTCAATACTTCATGGGTTCGTAACCCGGATACGAAATCATTACGTTTATTGACCGCAAAATCTTATGCCCTTTGTGCCTTCGAGAGCATGTTAGGTCAGCGACGGCAAATGGCGGAAGCCAACCGTGACGAAGCCTAATTCTTTAATAACTCCGACACTTGAATCTTGATGGAAATATTGATAGAGTGTGGTGAACTTTGAGCGAATGCTCTTTTATTTTTGTAATTCGTGACATTTATTCGCACCTTCACTTAGTGAAAATAAACTTCTGCTTGAACATAATAATTAATAAATAGTCTGTAGAATTTATAAACAAATAAATATAATCAGTAGTACAGTAGAAAAGTATGTTCATAGTATTGTTTCTAAATTTGAAATACTAACTAAACTTAATAAAAAGCTACGAGGCTACTTCTCCTTATTTCTAGAAAATAAAAACTGATATTTCTCAAGTCTACTTCATGTATTTTTGTTCCTAATTATAATGTTGGGCTCGTACGTTTGCCGACCGCATCCATCTTGTATTTAGAAAAACCCCGGTCATTATATAATTTGCTGAGTTTCGATGTTCAAACTATTAGATTGCTAGTTTTTATAAGAAAAAATTATAGAAATAAAATATATTTTACTTGTGGAATTCATTTTTCAACAGTAATGATATCATAAAAGATTGTTAATTTATTTGTTAAGTATTAAAATTAATATAATTTGTTGTTTGGCACAGATGCAGTTATCAGCTCTAAAAGATATTTTTAGAAGCTATTCTTTAAAATCAAATTAATTTTATATTTGGTGGTTAAATTTCATATAACAAAAATAATCACGTGACCATAATAAAAACCAAGTAGTCAAAACATTTCTTTTCCTATTAATTTGAATAATATCCACTGTTATTTCAAGGCTGTACTTAACTGAAGATGGTCACCCTGTTGCCAGAAAGAAGAAAGCCTCATGAATTTCCTAGAAATCTGACATTAAGTATGGCAGGTTACCGGAACCCGAGGGAAATTTGACATTATGCATTCCACGTTCCGCGTTAACAGCTCCTATTTGTGTCGACCGCGAGTGAAAGGTGGATTTATTGGACTTATTGTGTTATGCTTAGCCATCGCTTTGTTTACGTGACTCTACGAAACAGCAGCTCTTTCTTTATACTTAGTCTTATAATTCTACAAGCATATAATAAGGTAAGTTTCTGTGCGTACTGAGATGTTTACATCTCTACAACTTGACTCTACATCTTTGTAGGTGCTTGACTTATTGATTTCTGTTTTAGTGTATACTAATTATATTTTTTATACATAGTTTTAAAACATTCAACGACATTCTGATCAATAGATAGACTCTACATCAAGTTAAATGAACCAACCCAATTTCTTTTCTACTACAAAATAACATAAACACTAACAATAATTAGTTTCGCACCATTTGTCGTGCAAAGTCAAGGCCGCAGTCCATTGAAGCGTGTACTCCCTTACAATTGATTTTCGCGGTGCTTTCACGCTCTACGCGCGCTGAATAACGACTCTACATTTAAATAAAGGCCTATGTCGGACCTACAAACTATCGCTTAATGATATTTTGAGAACGTGAAAGTATGATTTCGAATTCTGATGAGTTCTTTTGATTATTTTAGGCTATACGTGGAGACGTGTTTTTTTGCGATTATTCTATTCCAGGTCGTGTTTGTGTATATTTCTTTTTCGGAATAAAAGGAAACAAAGTAAAGTTCAGCCTATAAGGGACAGTATTACTGGTAGTGTAATATTTTTCAGTCGATCCAGAGATTATTCACAAAAAAAACATGCATATTAAATCTTTAAAAAGGTTTTAATAATATAACGTCTATGTTCCCAAAAAGGGTTAGAAAGGTAGATATATTTGTCAGCCGGTTTAAAAAAAGTATTTATTAATAAAAAAATACTTATTCTCAGAAAATAAATGATTTGTGTTAAATTCGTAAACCACTGAAATGCATCCACGATTTAATCCAGTAAAATGCGTCATCATTTTACATGTCACAAAGCAAGGCTAACCGCGGAAAGTGACACGTATGTCGTAACATAAGTCATTGTGTCGGCCACACACCTGGCTATGTGGCACCTGTTTTGGGAAGCTTCCTGTCTGCCAGGTAGAAAGTTTTTATACTGTTTGCTAACGATTAACGGCATTCGTTTTTAAGGCTCCTCCATAAAGTTTAAGGTTATAAAACAAACTCTTTATCTTTTATAACTGTTATTAATATTTAGTAATGTTTATAATTATAATTAATGTGATAAAAAATTTGGTTTGACAAATATGAAAAATTTGTCAAACCAAAATATATATATTTACCAACAATTTTTTGTAACTTTTAAGTTTTAATTAACCAAAGGTTCAATTAGAAATTTACTGTTGCTCATTTCACAAAAAGATTAAATCAATTTGAGACTAAAGGTGACTGTTATATATCCTTCACGTAATACTATGTTTACTTTAATACAAATTTATTCATTAAGATGTAAAAATAATGATGTTAATCATTGTAATAAAATAATAACACTTACACAGGAAAATGAACTCAAGACCGCTTATTACGAAATAATAAAAAACATTACATTACATGCAAACGTTCGCATAAAATCATCTTGTCGGTTATTGCGTAAAGTGTAAGTTGTGTTGTGAATAGCAATTATTTGAAATTTCTTACTTTTCACGACCTTTCTCTGTTCACGAATGTTTACATGATAATTGACGCTCTACATGTTAATTTTTGACATTTACGCAATAATCGGTGATATAATCGAAATAAATTGCTATAAATAGCAATTATGGCGCTTGATTTAATGACTTTAGTGTTTTATGTTTTAGAAGAATTGTCAAGGAAAACACAATTTTTCTCATATCAGTTATGTCAGATGGTAAATGACAAGTAACTAACGTGTTAATGACTAGGTATCTAGAACAGTTAATAACATATATGGCTTAATCTATACTTTCTGTTTAATAGAGTCTATAAATTCTCCAGTTATAATCGAGATAACTATGATTAAGTAACCAAGATATCTCATATAATCTAATCCCTACGAAATTTTCTATTTCATAATATAAGTTACGGTTAATTAAATCTATTAATAAGCATCAACTAGTTGTATAACATAACCATATATCAAAGCAAATAAGAGAAATTCCGTCGAAGTGACTCGTGGTAGAGACGGCGCGCGTTGATGTCTTTTACACCGACTTCCGTCCGAATCTCGTTCCGTTGTGTTGACATACTTTTGAGCGGTGTTTTTTTTGGATTTACGTAATTCGAGAGGATGGTCGTATGTTGTAATGTGGTTTAGATAAACGTGTGTTCGTTATTTTTGGTTACTGAAGCTTAGAATGTAGTACTTGGTTATATTTTACTTTTCTTTGAGAGGGTGTAGGTCAAGATTGTTGTAAGCGACAGTTTGTTAAAATTATAATTGATATACTTATTAGTAAATACTGTTAAAACGAAATTACTATCAAAAACTGAGGTAGAACATTCGACCTAAATGAAGGATACAAATATTCAGCCTATAAAAAAAAATTATAGTCATTATTACTATAGGTATAACGTCCTTGTTTCTATGCCAAATATTTTTCGAGAAAGTTCGAACGCAAACGTATAAGGACGCATTATGAGGAGGTAAATTAAAATAATAACACGGAACCAGCTTTCTTCAATATAAATAGCAAAAGGTTACGTAAGTTTTTTCAATGATAAATATCTCTACAATTAATATTCTATAATCATAAATCATTTCGACGGTTGAAAGGCTAATGGACGTAAGCGACATATTTATTCGAAAAAAAATAGCTAGGTTAAAAAAATATATGATTTTAAATATGTATCAAACTTTGTGTCGAAATAAAATGTTGCTTAAGTAAATTAGCCTTTCAACTGTGGATATGTACAATATATATTATTATATTAAATCTTTTGTATGATTTGTACCTTTTAATCAATGCTCAGAATGTAATTTTTTTTAATATATAGACTATGAATCGCAGGAGTTCTTCACGCGTCTATAATTAGTAATTTTTTAGACAATACTATTTATTTGCGTTCTTTTATTGCAATATAGATTTTCACAACAACTTTTATATGCCGACAATTTAGCATCAGATTTAGAGAAAAAAAAATTTAGACTGAAAAAAGATGTCGAATTAAATAAGACATTTGATTTCATGCTTCAAATAAAATTGGACAATCGAAAGTGATGTTTCCTATTACCATTCCAATTTCTCTCATAAAATTTTATTATGATTTTAGCTAATTGATTAAATTTCAATAACATTATTACCATTAATTTATTATCAATCGTATGTATATACTTATGTTACGTAAAATAGCTTATAAGCATCTTATTATATATCAAAAGATTGCCTTGAGAGATACCGTAATATAAATTTTATTGCTGTAATTAACCGCTGACATAATTGCAAGGTAATAAGGTAATTTTTCGTGCGTGTAACATTTAAGTGTCCGCAGAAACCGCTCGGAACACAGACCGATAAAAAAACAAGCCCTCTTCCGATGATGAATGGATTATCATTCGACTTTCACTAGAAAGTGGACGTTACATTTAAAAAAAGAACACATTTATTTTTAATTTTTCAAAAATCAACTCACCCAAAATAATAGCCTCATTGTATCCGAACACTGGCACTTTAAAAAAATTAAATTAAAAAAAAAACCAAGCACACCACAGGCGCGGGCAAGCGCGCGTCTCTCACGACTGAGGCAAAGGCACCAGCTTACAGCCTCCCCACCGAAGAAAGCCGTCCAACCTTCACATTTGGATTATGTAAACTTGAGGCGAAAAAAGCGCAAGTGCATTATGAATATAATGGGTCGGAGTGTTTTGTAATATAAGGTAAGCGGATTGTTTGAAAAAAGTTTTGGCCTCGAAGCTGTAGACGTTTTAATGGTCATTATATGAAGTTTGTTCAGTACCAAAGTTTTTTAAAGTTATCTTCACATCCATTACTGAAATTCCTGTAAACCTGAACGTGGCATATATTTTGCGAGACTGAGTCGCATTTAACGTAGGTGAGCCAATATTGAAGTATTATGTTTATGAGGGAAAATGAGTAGGAATCTCTCAAAGCGGACTTATGAACCGAAATAATCATAAGCGTACAAGAAAGCTCCTTCAATAAAGATAAATAAAACTGTTTCAAATCGTATTGAACTGAAATCCTATTGGGGCATACTTTAAAGGCTAGCAAGCTACTATTTCTTTAGAGTTGTGCAGTTGTTGATGGTGATCGCTTTCCTTTAGCAATTACGTGGGGCATACCTATAAAATCTAGCACTCGTGAGAAACTCCCTGCTTCTGTATCGCTGTTTCTAGAACCTTCTATATTCACTTATTATACGTCTTGCAGCGATGTGGTAACAGTCATATAATAATTGTCTATTATGTTTTATTTTCATACTAAAAAGGTTTTTTCTTTGCTAAATAACATATGTAAGGTAAAGACTTTGCGTAAATTTATCCAGTGTTTTTTTATATTGACCTGTAAATATGTGAGTGTTATGTGAATATAATATATGGCCCCTAGTCTCGTCTATCAACTAGTGATGTATTAACAGTTAAAGCGTAAAACCCAGGTGTAATTAAAAATATCCACACAAATACCCAATTAAATCAAACTCAAACCTTATAGCTCTCAACCCAAATGCTACTAAACCAACAATACATAGACCAATAATTATAACCTCTCTTTCAATTGTTTGTGTGTTTAAAAGTTGACTAATCTACGAAGGAACGCAATAGGTCATTCGGTCTCGGTCATTGTCTTCAAGAAAACTGTATTGGGAAAAAAATTTCTAACGCCTCCAGTTATGTAGAGTTACAATAATTGTTTAATTGTATGGTGTAAGTAAGTTGTGAGCAATCGTGTTTAAAAAATACGTTATAAACTCTATATTATGTCATGACAATGAATATATTATATCGCTGATGGTTGTAGGTATTTGGCTGGGTAGGACATAACCCATAGAGTTTAAGCTCGTTTCGTGTCGCGTTTTTGGGTCAATCAGAGTCAAATCTATTACATTAAATCAATTAATAATATGAGACGTAAGTACACACTATTGAGTCAGTCAATAAACATCATCGACCATCTTTAAATTAATATTTTATTAAAAATATGAGAAGTAAGTAAACACCATTGAAAACGGACGTTTGGAGTGGAATTGTCGTAAAAGTACTATACTATTTAAATAAATATTGTAAAAAATATATATATTCATGACTCCATGACTCCACATTGAATATTAAGAAAATTGCGGTAAATAATTTTAAATTACTGTTAATTATTACAGTCCAGGCTTAGTTGCAGAGGTACAGACTACAGTTTCCAGGAGTAACACTTACGACTGTTCTGGTGGAATAACCTCATTGTTACCTTCGCACCATGATGGTCCTCGAAAACCTTCGATGCCACCCGCCTACGCAAACACAAGTCTCTACCACTTGCGAAATACCAACTCTACATAAATACAGTATTCGAAGAAAATATCAGATAGTGATTTTGCGTTAATTAAATTGGCATTGAAAAATTAGCAAGTAAGGTTTATAGCTACTGATTACTTAATGTACTTATTTCGAATATGATTAATTCGAATATACTTACTGGTGGTACAATATATTTTATATTCGCCCGGATAGCGATCATCGTACACAAGGTGTTAAAACCCGCCATATTGACCCACGTAACTGCGTCGCGTTTCGGGCTCAGCCTGTGTATATCCGGTTCCAACAGGCCGGCATAATTGTGTCGACTGTCGAGGGGTAATCATCTCTCGTCAGTCAACATTTTATTGAAGCCCACTCCACTTACCATCAGGTGCAGTGGACTCATTTTGCCGTGGCCATATAAAAAAAGATTATGAAGAAAGTTTGGATTCTAAAGTCATATTTTATTGAATTTGATATAGATCTCATGGCCAACCTGATGTCTGCCCATAAACAAGATCATATAGATTGAATTCTAATATAACATAAAGCTTTACTATGAATTGCCTTATCCCATGATATTAGATGTGATCTGTATTGCCACTATATTTCCGATTAATTGAAGTGGCTCGAAAGTCCTTTAAATTGTTTTGTGAATTGATTGACCTTGGTAATCAGAGCGATATGACAGATTGCAGTTTGTCTGATCAGTATTTCCGATGACATACAGGGACGCTAATAAATTTAAGTAATTAAAAGTTCATTAAAATAAAACTATTTTTACGATTGTATTGCGGTTTTTATATTATAATCATCTTTCGACGCGTCGAAGACTTAGCAGCCTTCGTGGTCACAAGGCAGCGAGTTTTAATGTCTCACATTCGCGTAAACACAAGAAATCATTAAACTGAAGGTTCACTAGATTCGATCCTGCCTAACTCTGCATGGTACAGGTGTGAACTTATGCACCAATATTGTCATAGCGAATGCTTCTATTTTTAGTTACTACCCAATTTCCTGCCGTTTACAACGTGAAATACTGATGGCGGATAGAAATTTGAAAAACATTACTTTATTTTTTTATATATCTAAATGACAAAACAGGCGCTGGTAGCTTGATTTCCATAATCACTAATATCTCATTCTCTCCCAGTGACCTGAGCTGAGGTTCGTGACCCGCCCTTAGCTTTCAAGTCGCTTAATTTTCAAGGGTTACGAATGCCTACGCAGGTTCAAATTCCAGGGGCACCTCTGACTTTTTGTAAAAAATTATGTGTGTATTCTTTGTGACTTATCGCTTGCTTTAACAGTGAAGGAAAAACCTGCATACCTGAGAAATTCTCTATAGGAATTTTCGAGGGTGTGTGAAGTCTACCAATCCGCACTAGGCCAGCGTGGTAGACTAATGCCTTACCCCTCTCAGTAATAGAGGAGCCCCATGCGAAACAGTGGGACAGTATATAATACAGGGCTGATATTATTATATTATTATTTATGAACGCCTAAACTGAAAGTCCGGTGTGTTTATATAAGACAGTCCTGCCAGGCTAACAAACGTATAATCAGGTAAAAAACGGTGGCTTGATAGCGTTGACTGCTTTATAGCTGATCTAAACGATCCCAATCTCAATCCGCAATCCGATTCCGAGAATGATACAATCAAAATGTCAATCATTTATAAGCATGTCAAAAAATGTTCTGATTCGTCAATTTTTGAGATAGATCGAAAGAATCATCGGATCCTTGAAAATGGCGGTAAAACAATAACTCCAACTGCACATTGAATTACACAT